>NC_020495.1:17580620-17596983 GCF_000184155.1 Fragaria vesca subsp. vesca
CTCACAATGTTTTTGATTCAAAAAAAGACTCACAATGTCGGTTTGAAGTATTTACTGGGATTGAGCATAAGATAATTTTCTTAACTAGAAAATGTAAAAAAAAACCATTAAACAAAGAGAAAATATATTCTTAATAACACCGTAACAAAGGTAAAAAAAAAATACAGGCGAAGAAAAATAGCTCTCAAACTATAGGAACAGGAATACAGGCTATTAGTGCTGAGTCAAAAATTGTTGCTTTGTTGTGGTAAAGTTGTTTGATGAATTATAGAGCACATACTGAAGACTCCTCGGGAGGGAAAATCCGCCAAACAAGGCATATCTTTGACAGTTCCACTACTGCTTCTGCATGTTTACCTTTGCATCACTAAAGCCAGCAATCAACAGGAATAAAACATAAAGTGCCAAAAATTCACAGTTATGTTTCCAATTGTACTTCATGGTTTTGGAGTACATAATTGATAAACTTTTCTAAATTGATTTTAGAAAAATTGGGAAGTTCTAGACCACTGACATTGACTAACCCAACTCAGCAGTATGACTACAATTAGTGATAGCCAACATGAAAGGAACAATCAAATCTGAAAAACTGAAAACTCCAAATACAATAAACTTACCGTCTACGAATCTGATCCAGCCCTTCAGCCACAAAATTTCCAGGGAAGTTTTTCACAAAAAGTTCAACATTCTCAAAAGGATAGTGGATTTAAGCACAAGGCATGGAACCACTCATGAACCATTGTTCAAACACATGAAAAGATAATTAAACAGGTCAAACATCTATATCATTAGGCAGACATCAGTGGTTGAGAAAATTGGTTCAGTATAGAATACTTTATAAAACATGAAAAACCATGAATTCATAATTGGTGATATACTGAAACTACTCCCCCACTTTATAAAATAGAAAAAACCATGAATGGATGATAAGCCAATTAAGTATGGTAACTCTGTAAAACACACCATTCGAACCACAAAGCTGAGCCACAAAGAAACAATAACATTGAAGGCAAAGTTGAAAGAAAAGACGATACATTTTAGAATAGCTGCAAGGAGAATAAGCAGCTGAATCTAAAACTACATAAACACCAAAATGTGCAATTAATCAAAAAACATTATTATCGAGGAATCTGAAGTAAATAGACAACAACATTGTAGAGATAAGCCGGCTACCTGAATCTGTTCCAGATGAAAAAGTTGAGCTTCTTGGATGACGTAAGCTCCTTCATCCAAGTAGTCCGGCTTTTGAACGAGGAAAATAACAATAGGGCAGGTAATTAGATCAGAAACAGTTCGGATATCAAAAGAAGATCAAAATTCAGATTCACAATATAAAAAAGGAAATAACAAACTTAGGAGAAGTAAGCACACCTGAAAAAATATAACCCCCTTACAGCCTCACACATGCAGAACAAACCAAAAGTTAAAGTAAAAAGGAGCGAAATACTTATCAAAGTTAAGGAAACATTCGAGTGACTACAATACTCACGTACTCCATCAGTCAAACTTGTACTCATTCTTCAGTTCATCTCTTTACCTCAGGATAATAGCTGGTTTTACTGTTGAAGATAAGTTATACAACTGTTCATGATAAGTTTAGAGAAAACCACTATCGAAAAAAACTCAGCTTTCTTAAGGCAAGAATTGAAGAACTCAAGTCAGTACTCACTTGTTTCAAGTCATCTTCATAGTCTTCAATGTCATCATTTATGTCAGCCTCTACTCCCCTGAACTTGATCACAGCTCTATCATACACTCATACACTGCAGAAAATAATTTATAATAAGCAACTAACTAATCATTAAAATTTCTACATGTTCTTGGAGAAATTTTTTTTGTTTCCCCATAAAATATAAGATTTTTTATGGCAAGCAAAATAGTACTCACCAGGCAGCTGCATGTGCAGTGTCGAATCAACCTACAGTGTACCCAAAAAAAAAACAAAAAACAAAAAAAAAACCTATCAGAAAGACCAACATGGATTTATTTGCAGTGATAAAACAGGTGTCCTTTTGTCAATTCATACTTGCATTCATAGAAAAAGAGAGGTACTGAAACTTCAAAGTGGCATATTTCAATTCATAGTTGGTGATATACTGATATACATACAACTCCCTCACCTTATAAACAGGAAAAACCATGAATGATGATAAGCCAATTGAGTATGGTACAGAGAAAAACACACCATTCAAACCATAAAGCTGAGCCACAAAGAAACATTAACATTGTAGGCAAAGTTGAAAGAAAAGACCTACATTTTAGAATAGCTGCAAAGAGAATAAGCAAGCCTAAATCTAGAACTACATAAAAACCAAAATGTGCAATTAATCAAAAACATAATTATTGAGGAATCTGAAGCAAATAGACAACACCATTGTAACAAAAATTGAAAAAAAGAAGAAGAAAAGGACAGACACCCATATGGAGAAATTGATGTCGTCCATCTTGAGGAAAAAAATTAATATCAACTGAACCTTTACTCTGACTCAGCAAGGAAATTTTTTTTTTTCTGAGGTGCATACGTTATACACAGATAGTAACTGATTTTTTAATTATTTATACACATTAGAAACATAGCTCAGTAATAGATTCATATACAGATGGTGACATGGTGCATTCCATCAGTTATACACTCATTGATCAGTTATACACAGATTAGGACACACACCTGATCAAAGACCCAGTGTTAATAATACTCTATTTACTGTGCTATTGAAATCAACGTCTGAAATTGGGAAAGCCACCTCAAAGTTCCCATTGGAAACCCAACATAACCATGTAAGCAATAGATGTTGAAACTTCAAATATAACAAGTTTGTCCATCAATAATATAACATTAATAAATGACTATAATAACTATAGAAGCCTGTGCGCAAAGCTATCTAATGAACTAACTCTTCAATCAATATATATATATACAGACGTTATCAGGTGCGGACGTCCGCACCGTGCGGATGTCCCTCCTTTCGCCACCGGCGAGGGCACGCCTCCACCCTAGCGGACTCCAGCAGCTTCCCCGACCTATTTCCATCTCCGGCGAGTCCGTCGAATTTCAGTTTTCCTGCCAGATCACCTAAAACTTCAAACAAAGTCGATCTGGCCGGAAAACTGGAATTCGGCGGACTTGCCGGGGATGGAAAGAGGTCGGGGAAGCTGCTGGAGTCTGCTGGGGTGGAGGCGCGCCCTCGCCGTACGGAGGGAAATCCACACAGTAAGGCGGTGCGGACGTCCGTATCTGAAACAAACTGTATTATATACACACACACACACACTCGGAGCTGTTCAGAAGCGGACGTCCGCACTGGGCTTAAAGTGCGGACGTCCCTCTGTTCTTGGTGTGGAAAGGCGAGCTGCAAGAGCCGGTGATGAACCTATCACTCATTGGGAGGAGATGAAAGAAAGGCTGAAGGAGAAGTACGTTCCTTTGGCTTACAAAGAGCGCTTGCTGGACCAGTGGCAATCTCTTCGTCAAGGGAACATGACAGCTGCTGAGTATATTGATAAGTTTGAAGAATTTATGGTGAGATGCAACATAAATGAAGATCCTTCTGTGACACTCGCTCGTTTCAGAACCGGCCTTCGTCTAGAACTTCAGAGGGAGCTGATTCCTCATGAAGTATATTCATTGGAGCGAGCATACCAGATAGTGCTGGAATTGGAGCGCTACTTGAAGACTCCTACAACTGTGCATAGCCGATCTGACCAGGAAAATCCTGAATTTCGTCCCAGCTCATCGGGAACAGCCCA
The DNA here is from genome assembly GCF_000184155.1 of Fragaria vesca subsp. vesca. Taxonomy (NCBI): domain Eukaryota; kingdom Viridiplantae; phylum Streptophyta; class Magnoliopsida; order Rosales; family Rosaceae; genus Fragaria; species Fragaria vesca. The sequence continues at coordinate 17,584,368 of NC_020495.1, forward strand.
TCTCCATTTGTCAATAGCTCCAGTACTGCCAATTCATTGGTGAAAGCTGATACGGGAAAGGGAGTACAATCCGGTGTTCGAGGAGGGGGATCTGTAAAGTGCTACAAGTGTCTAGGCCATGGTCACTATGCTGGCCAATGCCCAACCAAAGAGAAACCTCGTAGTCTGTTTGCAGCAAGCACAGGAAAAGAGGCTCGAGAGGAATTGGAGGAAGAAGTTTATATCCCTGAAATTCCTGCCGTTGATGATGACTTGGATGATGAACCTATGGCCCAAATTCAACCAAGAACGGCGGTGGTAAGGTGCACTTTGACTCAACCTGAAACGGCTGAGGATTGGAAGAGGACCAGCATCTTTCACACTTATGTGAAGTATGGAGACAGAAGTTATAAGGTCATCATTGACAATGGAAGCTGTGTCAATATTGTCTCCCCTCCAACCATCTCTAACCTGGGGTTGTCCCCTGCTGATCATCCTCAACCTTATCATGTGGCATGGATTGATAAGTGTTCTATTCCCGTAACACAACGGTGTCAGGTTCCTATTCAATTCTCATCATACAAGGATACTGTTTGGTGTGATGTGGTGCCAATGGACGTGGGACACATTCTTTTGGGCAGACCATGGTTGTATGATCTAGATGTGACCATTTCCGGCCGTTCCAACTCGTGCTCCTTATTCATGAAGGAAAGCACATCAAGCTGAATCCTATCCAGCCAAAACCGGTACTCCAACTACCTTGCAAGGGAGGGCAGCAGGCAAAATCGCTTAACATCATCGTTCCAAGAGATGTGGTAGAAAACATTGTGGATGAGCAGGTGGTTTCAACAAAACAAGGAGGCTACCAGAAGTATTCAATTAAATGGAAAGAAAAACCCGACTCTGACAAGGAGGAGCTGCAGCACACCAATCCAGATATCTTGGAAAGATACTACAGTTTTATCTCGCCGGAGGCGAGCTCTTCTCAGCCGGGGAGAATTGATGAGGACATCATAGTCAAACCTTTCAAGGTTTATGAGCGAAACAAATGGAAGGAGAAAGCACCTAATCATTCAAGATAATTATTACACCTGGGAGGGAAACAAAGTCTGATGCCTGAAGTCTCTAAGCTGTTTGTGTCTTTTCGTATTTCCATTTCAGTTTAGAAGTCTTAAGGTCTCTTTAAGAGAATCTTTAATGCTTCAGTTATAGAATAGTCTTTAAGAGTCTTTAGTGCAGTTTCAAGTATAAATAAGTGTAAGGGTCTAACGCCCAGTTATGCTATGTTTTATGAATAAGAATTATCAGAGTATTTTCTGAGTTTCCTGTGATAGGATTGGCGAGAAGCCTAGTTCTGGGTGAGAAGCCTAGATTTGGTGAGAGACCAGGGAGTGATTCCCCAATCAGAGTGTTTTGTGTGTGTTTAAATCCCCAAGCTTTAGAGCTTGTTGATCCTGGTATATAAGCAGTAGGTTTGCTGCATCAGTTCTCCACCCTCCGGTGCCGGCGATGGCGCGCCTCCAACCGAGCGGCGTCCCCGATCACTTTCTCTCCCCGGCGAGATTGATATGAAGGTTTGGGCAGCAACCTCCACCCAAAACACAAGATCGATTTCACCGGAAAATTGGAATTCGGCGGACTCGCCGCGGAGAGAAAGTGATCGGGGACGCCTCTGGTGTGTCCGCTCGGGTGGAGGCGCACCGATGTTGGCGCTGGATGGTGGAGAATGGAGGGAAGCACAGTGCGGACGTCCGCTCTCGAACAGGCCTGTACTTGTATATATATATATATACAAGTAAATATATATACACATAGGTAGGCACCAAAAGAGCTAAAGTAAAATAGAGAAAAAGGTGCCAAAAGATCAAAGTAAAACAGAGCAAAAGGCACTAAACCTTGGAATTAAGTCCTTCAATGAAGTTCTGATATTTCAAAATTGCACACAGATTGATATCCACCTTTGTCACTAAACCTAGCACAAATGACATCCCATAATCAATATCATCATTAATCCACTAATCACTACATCTTAGACATCGTACAACACAAACAGATGTGACCATTTTGCCAGTAGTGAAAGTGATTATATTAGCCAATCACCAAAAACACATTCAGTTGCTGAGAAGGAAACAACAACTGCACGGAATATATTATACTACTTTGAGAGCACCCAACAGAAAATCTGAATTTGCTTAGCATTTAGTAAGCAAACCAAAGCATTCCATAGTATTGACTTATAAAACTACTACCTAAACATTGGTTTGATCACTAATCTATATGTACATATGTACTTTTCAGTATTATTTGTTACTTGAATTCCTCACCAAATTATGAATCGCATGGCTTTCCGAAAAGAACATATCCTCTTATCCCAGCACCACCAATAAGACGAAAACCCAGAAAAGCAAAACACCAAATTCACATCAAAATCGAACACATTATTAACCACAAATTGGATTGAATAGCTCTTTATGTCAAAATAAAATTGAAATTGAAAAGATTACCTTAAGAACATGTTGGGCTGCTTCAGCAAGCTATCTCAATCGGAAATCAAATTTATTGCAAAGAATATCCACCATCAAAAGTACTTGATCAATCATCATGAAATAAACAAAATCTAAAAATCAAGATACAATTTTGAAGAACCCACACAATCGATCAGCTAGAAATCGAATTACTTTACCTTAGTATTACGGGCCAGAGCCCAGCCCTAGATTTGCCGGCTTCTTTCGTCAATAGTCCGTCTTCTCCTACTTAAATCCAATAACAACAAAAGCAAAAGAAACTATGTAACTATATTAGTTTTCACCAAATATATATATAACACTAAATGTAGATATATATAATATATAAGCAACTTTATAAATAGGTATATATATATTAATATTCCGGGTTGTCACACTGCACCGTCCTCAGAGAAATTTCGTCCCCGAAATCTATAAAACCTTAAATGTAAAAATTATGACTTGTACTTGAATTCAGCCGGCCACTGCGATATTCGGACAACACATTCACTTGTCTATTTCCAGTTTTCCACTAACCGATAATACTGAGACTAGAAACCCATAATCAAAACCTTATAAACCCACACAAAAAAAAGTGCAGGTCTAACATGAAGAATCATGAAATGGTAACTCGACTAACAACCAGCCTTTCATATTAAAAATTGATACAACAGACATAATTCTCCTTTATAAATCAATGCCAATATAGCGGCAGATTAAAAGCAACTGTTATGTAGCTATCATTGTAACTATTGAAAGCTATGTAACTGGCAATGTAACTACTATTTATGTGACTTGGACATGTTTCTGGCAATGTAACTGGAATGTAAGTATGAAGTAACTAACAATATAACTACTCATGTCACTGTTGAAAGCCATGTAGCTGGTCATGTGACTGATTCATGTAACTAACGTTTAACAGACATCTCCATTTAACTGGACATATAACTATTAAAAGGCATATGTAACTATCTAGGTAACTATCCATCTATAGTTACATAGGTAGCTTAATGTAGTTACACAAGTCATTTACATAATAATTGCAGCGTGATGCAGTTGCGGTTCCTGCTGCGTATTAGAACAAAAATTTATATTAAAAGCAACTGTTGAAATGCATATGTAGCTATCCTTATAACTATTGAAAGCTATGTATCTGGCAATGTAACTACCAATGTAACTATCAATGTAACTACCTTTAACATGACATGGACCTGTTGCTGCGACTGTTAAAATGCATATATAGCTATCCCTGTAACTATTGAAATCCATTTAACTGGCAATGCAACTAGCAATGTAACTAGCAATGCAAGATTTATCACCAAACATCAATCTGATTTATCTTATAGAAAAGCATGTAAAGAGAAGGGTATTTGACTATATCTTGATCTCTTAAATGTATTTGATGAGTAAAGACACATATAATAATGAAACATATTATAGTTCCAACTACGCAAAATCTATCTTTTTTAGGGAAAAGGTTTTAACATCCTCATAATTCAAACTAAGCAACTAACAAGACTTTCTCCATCTCAAGTCTGGAAGTATTTGAACTCATAACTAGAAATCAAGGCAGTACTGCATGTCGTGGACGTACTGTACTACAAAATTGACGCATAAACCACACAGTGATGGAATACTATCCAGCTAACTTGAAATCAAAACGAAAATGTAGGAAAAATATAAACAATACGAATTGAATCTCATCAAATTCATCATCAAATCTACGAAAATCAAACAAAAAAACAAAGGGAATAGAAATAGTAAATTGCAACTGAAAGGAAGAGAAGCAAGTAAAGTACAACAAAACGATGAGCAGATCTAACTTAAAAACACAGAAAAACCTGATGTAGGCGCGCGGTCCATGTCGCCGGTTCGCTGCTTCAGATCGTTCTCGGCTTCCTGGTTGGGCATGACGACGCCGGTGGAGAGGAAGCTGACGGGCTTTGTGAAGTCGGCCTTTCTGTCTTTGCGGCGTTTCCTGGAGCCGTCGTCTTCGTCGAAGTCGGAATCGGCGAAAAGAGGAAGGACTTGAAAAAAGAAAAAAAATCAGTGAGAAATATCAAGTGCGAAAAAGAGGAAGGACTTGAAGAAAAGAAATGGTAAAAAAAGAAAAAAGAAATATCAGTGAGAGATATCAAGTGCGAAAAAGAGGAAGGACTTGAACAGAAAAAGCTTACCTGATATGTTTCTACTCTTATGTGCAGACTTCAGATATGGGGCGGTATAAAACTGATAGGTATGAAACTAAGGTGGAGCGAATTCCCTAATATTCAGAATCAGTAAAAAAAAAAAGCAACACGGATAAACTTGGAGCGAATTCCTAATATTCAATAGTATCATGAAATTAAGGTGAGAAAAAGCCGAGATGAATAACAAAATTAAATTAGTTGATGTGATGAGTATCAGTCCCAAGTAATTACTTTATACTACTCTCCTTTTGAATAATTCAATGTATTATACATATACAGTCATCTCTTTGTTTACGGTTTATGAAAAGAAAGCACTTAGAACACGTATCACATATTCATATGCAAAGAAATAATGAAGACGATAAGTAAATTAATGTTGTCTTATACCACTGACCTAGACTATAATTTAATGATATATGTGGTATCTAATTTAGCATTTCGACCAAATCCAGCTAAATCATCTTCTGAGTTTACATAAGGAAGCAAAAGAATTAAATGAGGTATGGGGTTTCATAAATCCCATATATACGAGTTCAAAAATGAGGAAAATGGGGTTTCACATGATGCTGGTTAACAACGTTTCGTGTAAAAATGAGGGTTCAAAGGTCTTTTATAGGGATAACACAAATACCATTGGATCAAGCTTTAATATAACCAGACGGCTAAGATTGTTAGGCATTTTATCAGTAAATCCAGACATATTAGATCTTTAGCCATGCTACCCTATTGCTAAAGTAAATGTAGAAATGTTCAATCAGATACTTCAGGAGAGACATATTCGAAACTGGCAATTTACTATAGCAAATATAAGAATACTTACAAAAAGAAATTCTGAATTTTCTTAAATAAGAAAACATAAAGTAGAATTCACATAAAGTTGACTAAACTAAATTCACTTCAATTCGTATACTATGTTGCGAATAGTAACCATTTTTTATGTTTTCAAGTTTAATACTGTGAAGTATCATGCTAACACAAATTGAAAATTTAATAAATTCAATAATTATTTGACTGCCTCACAGTTTGTGTTTTATAGTTCAGTATTTTTGAGGATCATGGTACACATAGAAAATTATAACAAATTCAAATATATGTTGATTGCCTCAAGTAAACCCCAGATACATTATTAAAAGTTAATAGTTTCATTAACAATAGATTACATATATTATAGAAATTAGTGGAAGATTGAAATTATGACAGATAAAAAAGCATACCAAGCTGTTGCAATTGTATCCAGATGTCGAACTACAGAACAAACAGAATGTGTATAACAGAAAAATTTATATTAGTTAAAAAATAAGAATGGAAAATAATCTAATAGGAGTCGTCATATATAAAAATATGACAGAAAATTCATTACCAATAAACAAAAACATGAATTTTCAAAACCTCGATCCAAGGCTATACTAACAAAGGGGCATGTGTCACTATCAGAAACACATGCAAAACACCCTCATTTTGTAAAAGAAACCTGCATGGAAAAAGCTTGTGCAAGTTCAAGTTGTGGTATATCTAGTATTTGTGTCAATTTATTAAACTTGACCATTACACCAAATGTATCTCTTATTTTTAAATGAAGAGCTTGTGCGTTGGGCTAACGTATTGGTATTAAAAGTATCTCTATTAAACTTGACCATTACACCAAATGTATCTCTTATTTGCACAACGCAGTTTAAGAGATTGACAAATTTCCCAATGAGTTGATTGATTTGACAAAATATAATTTCGACTCAGAAAGAAAGAAATACAGTTTTCTTTAATTGAGTATATTGCATGTAAACTGTAACTTTACATGATAAACTGCTAAAAAATGAAAATCAAATCAGCAAGCTATATACTGAAATTCGGTGCAATCAATCAAATCAGTTCTTGAAATGATAATGGGAACGGTTATCCTTCTTGAAATGATAAGCTCAATCTCAAACAGTAAAAAAACCACACCAAAACGGAATGAAAAAATTTGAAAATTCAAAAGCACTCAACTTATCTATTTGATCCGAGCAGAGGAAGATTGGGAACTTCCCAAATCTATAGTCCCACGAATCCATCTTGGGGAAAATTTATATTGCACTCTTTGCATTCAAACACCAAATTTCATGCCACAAAAAAAAATTCAAATGAAAACACAATAAAAATTCAAATGCAAATGCAAAAGCCAATAACGTCAAGCATAACAACATCAAGAATATACCTGAGAAACTAACAAATTGGATCCCGCCCAAAATCACCCAAACTCAACCAGGCACATGTTAACAAATTCTCCATAGATTTTCACTGAAAGATCTCATCGGCTCTACACCAAAAATGAAAAAAAAATGGATATAACCAAAAGAAAAGGATAAGAAATACCGAGACATTACAGCTCTTAAAATATGGACAAATAAGAACCAAATGGTCTTCAATGATGGGAATTTTTTTTTACCAAGATCAAAGGCCAAAGCGGCTTGAACTCTATTTGAATCACATAACACAGTTATGGGAACAAATTAAACCCTGGACAAAGAGCAATATTAGAATTTCGAAATAGATCCGAAAATAAAAAGCATACAAAACATGCACAAACCCAAATACCATTCTCTTTCCATAACCAAATACTATTCTCTCGTTCACTTTATCAATGCTAGTCTCGCTTTGAATTTTCTGCTAGTCTCATTGACTCACGTTATTGCTCGTTACAAATCATATTCAGATTATAGAAATAACCCAATAGCACAAAGTGAAGAACTGTAAAGTACTCACCAAAGCTTGCAGCAGTTGTTGCTGGGATATCAATAACAAACCTGGAAAATATGCATACATGATTTTCAATGGGAACTGTGGCCATATGCATAAAATATTTGAGCAGAAACTATCTCATCGGCATTTCATGTCATCTGACCGTCAATCTAGACTGTTAAAAAAATGAGGTCTAAATAGGGTCGACAACAAAACATACCGGATAATAAAATGACTGATAATTAAGAGAAATGTTTACTTACTATTTGCCTAAAAATTGGCCCATCCGAGTCTCCCATCTCCCACACTTATGCAATGGCAGTCCCCTATATTTTGAGCCGCCTCTAGGGAACCGGTACTTCGTCGGCAAAGTACATGCACACATTCCTCCTTTGTTAAATTGCTCATCCGTTCAGCAACATATTACAAAAGAATATAATCAATCTCAACCATATCCAAAAAATCACCAAAAAAAAGAAAAAAAAAGATAAATAAATAATTTAATAGCTCGTTTTACTGTTGAAGACAAGTTATACAACTGTTCATGATAAGTTCAGAGAAAACCGCTATCGAAAAAAAACTCAGCTTTCTTAAGGCAAGAATTGAAGAACTCAAGTAAGCACTCACTTGTTTCAAGTCATCATCATAGTCTTCAATGTCATCATTTATGTCGGCCTCTACTCCCCTGAACTTCATCGCACTTAATTGCAGCTCTATCATACACTGCAGAAAATAATTTATAATAAGTTACCAACTGAACATTAAAATTTCTACATGTTCTTGGAGAAATTTTTTGTTTGTTTCCACAGAAAATATAAGATTTTTTATGGCAAGCAAAATAGTACTCACCAAGCAGCTGCATGTGCTGTGTCGAATCAACCTATAGCATGTCCAAAACAAAATAAAAAAACAACAAAAAAAAACCATCAGAAAGACCAACATAGATTTATTTGCAATGATAAAACAGGTGTCCTTTTGTCAATTCATGCTTGTATTCATAGAAAGAGAGGTACTGAAACTTCAAAGTGGCATATTTCAATTCATAGTTGGTGATATACTGATATACATACAACTCCCTCACCTTATAAAACAGGAAAAAATGATGATAAGCCAATTGAGTATGGTACAAAGAAAAACACACAATTCAAACCATAAAGCTAAGCCACCAAAAAACATTAACATTGTAGGCAAAGTTGAAAGCAAAGACCTACATTTTAGAATAGCTGCAAAGAGAATAAGCAAGCCTGAATCTAGAACCACATAAAAACCAAAATGTGCAATTAATCAAAAACATAATTATTGAGGAATCTGAATCAAATAGACAACAACATTGTAACAAAAATTGAAAAAAAAAAAGACACTCATACGGAGAAATTGATTTCGTCCATCTTGAGGAAAAAAATTAATATCAACTGAACCTTTACTCTGACTCAGAACATACCCCTTTATTTTCCTGCACTATAAAGCAAATGAAAATATCACACTAGAACCACAGTTTGATCTAATTGAACGAACCCAAAAGATTGAAATCCTTGGTCGAACTAGAAAAATATAAAAATCCAAGCAAATACCAAATACAAATGTGACAAAATATGATTTTTTCACTCACCTTGATCCAACACAAAGGACTGAAACCTTTGGAGCTAATACTGGCATTCATCACCATTGCTAGTTTCCAGCCGGCTCCAATTATCTCTTCAATTTTCTGACTGCTTTTGGTAAATCGAAAATCAGTGACCTGCGCGCAACTTTAATGATAAAAAACTGTGATTTAAATCGTTGTGTTTGGCCTTTATACACAAAGTCTGATAGTTATAGTTGATCAATTTCAAATGGCATGCAACTTTATAAAACAAATCATCAAAATTTTGCAGAACCCCAAATGTAAAGACATTAGTTTTATATCAAATAACATTGTAGGCAAAGTTGAAAGAAAAGACATACATAAAGGCTGCAACTGCAAAACATATTAACAGGGTAAGGAGTAACCTCAATGGATTTTTTTAAGCTTCGATTTGAACAGCTGCTTGCTATCCGACTCTATGTTCTTTTACACTCCAATAGGCGTAATGTGAGTCATTTCTAGAATCCTTGTGTCATTGTAATTCCAGAAAGAAAATCTTGGTTTTCTGAGCTTCTTGCATACATGATTGAAGACCAGACTGCATTTTTCAAATGTCAATGAGACTTTCAGAAGAAAAAAAGAAAGGGCCTCAGTATCGTGTTTGATACGACATATTTTACACAGTTACCTATCAATGAAAAAGAGACCAATAACTTACAGCCGAACAACAATTACTGTAAATAAGTATGAAATTCCAGGGGAATCCTCATCCAAGTAGACTGCATTGCTGATTGATACTAAATAAGCTCCCTGAGACAGCTTAAATATCCATCAAAACCTCACCCTGACTCTAAAATAACTTCTAGTAGGTACAAAAAATTTCCAGCAACATGTATATAGCCTTGTTTCATTGCTTTCAAAACTATTAAAGATGCAGATAGAAGGAAACATACAGATGGATGCAACCGCAACATGTATATCAAACCTAAAACTCACTTTGCTTCAGTTTTCATATCTAGTCAGTACCAATCCAATTAATAACCTTTCCAAAGCACCCAATTGCACTATTAATCAAATCCGTATATAACGTGAAACCACCAAAATACACACCTTATAAACCCCAACATAATAAATTCTAATTAAACAATGAGCATGAGAAAACTTTAAATAAATAATTATACCCAGAATTGGCTTTTGCCATTCAAAATCGGTAGCCTCAAAACAAGATCAAATTCTAATTACTAGATAAAAACCCTAAATCCAACCACAGCCGAAATCTCAACCCCCAATTATCCTTAACAATTACCCAATTTCCCAATTCCCAAACCCAAACCCTATTTGACAGAGACCATCAACAAATAGGCACAGCAACAGCAACCAAAATCTGCCAGCAAAATCAAAAAATAAATAGTTAGCCTTAAAGTTCATACAGTGAACATAAGGAGACAAAAATTTCTTATCTAATGAAACATAAAATCATAAAAAATTGAAACAATCTAATAAACTTTTCATAAAACTCAAACCACAGTTTCAACTAACCGAACATTACAGTAAATTTATTTGCGAGCATGTTGAACCAATAAAAAAGAATCCAAAACAAACCCACCACCTGAACAGAACAAAATACCATAAAATTCATAATTGAATAGGAACAATGAAAAGGAGTTCTGATGTTGAAGATGCATAACAAAGTCTCCCAAAATAAATAAAAAGTAAGAGCAATTACTACAGGTTTTAATGATGTTATCTTTGAATTTATGAAGTGACATGAAATTCCAGGGAATCCTCATTGAATTACTAATTAATTCTAAATAAGCTCCCTGAGACAGCTTAAATATCCATCAAAACCCCACCCTGACTCTAAAATAACTTCTGGTAGGTTCCGGCACCAGTTATATAGCCTTTTTCATTGCTTCCAAAACTATTAAGAATGCAGATAAAAGGAAACATACAGATTCGTTAATAACAAAACATTGCTTCACTCATCCTTTGTATGAGCAAATGCATATACATTAGGAAGTCTGCACTTCAACTGAAGCTACCCATATGTTCTGCACCATAACTCATGTGCTGCATTAGAATGTAGGAGAATTTTTTTTTTTTGTTGAAATCCCCTTTTAATGAAGCTACCCTTTTAAGAATTTTCTTTTGTCATACCGAGCAATATGAAGCTACCATTGATCCAAGGTTCTGCTAAATACAGATTCTCGTAAAAAATTTAAAGATTAAAAGATAATAAATGTTTCTGAACAATCGGTAATACTGGATTTTAATAGGTAATTCCACAACTAAGATTCCAAAAGCACACAAATCAATGAATAGCACCAATCAAAATTCAAGCTAAAAACTCCATAAAATCCCAGACCAAAACTGAGCCTGGTCATTGCGTACATACTTTAGTGAAAACTGGAAGCGATAAAGGGCAAATCTGCAATTCAATAACCACCTAAAATTCACTAACATTAAAAATTAAAAAATATAACAAATCAACCAAAGCACAAAAATTGAAATCGCAAACAGATACGAAAGACCAATACCCACAATTTTTGATTCATGGACTTTGGATAAGCTAAAAGTTCGCATTCTTATTTTGCTGATCGATCTCAATGGCCCCAACACCTTCCTCTTCATGTAGAGACTCGTGTCGATATAAAATCCCAAACCAAGCCTGAATCTAAAACCACATAAAAACCAAAATGGGCAACTAATCAAAAACAAAATGATTCAGGAATCTAGGCTATTTAATGAGAATAACAAAAAGTTAAGCACACCAAAATTCAATTACTGATGGCGTGGAATTAAGAAAGAAATTAAGTCACAGTCAAATATGAACATTTGAGCCGAAATACTCTGATTGTTCCTGCAATTGGAGTCGAATTGCATAGAGGCACTGTTGTTGCTGTTGCTGTTCCATTGCAGCAATTCGATGTGTGTGATTTTGAATAGTCCCAAATGCTGGATTGTTCTTTCTTCCGGTTTGAATTTACTGCTCAAATCCAGAAAAGGATGTCCTCCTGCATTATTACCAGAAGGCTCTGCACAAATACAATATCTAAATGAATATTTGAAAAAATTAAGATGAATTACTACAATTTAATTTAATTAATTATCAGTTGAGTTCAGCTCACTCTCATAGTTGCTAGGATCAAAGTTAGCGTAGATTATTTCCCATTATACTTGATTGCAGCTTTGTCATAGGCCCTACAAAAAATGTACATCAATTCTCACTCCAATCTTCAACAATTTGCAGCTTTGCAAACACATACCTTCTGTGTCGTTCTCAGCATCAAATAATCCCAAATAAACGTACCTGTAAAATCAATCATTAAGCTGTCTAGGAGATTACAAATGGGGCACAGAAACTTTCTCATTCGCATTTCATGGGACCGTTGGTCTACCGTCAAAAAATTGAGGTCTAAATAAGGTTGACAACAAAACATACTGGACAATAAAATGAGTGATAATTAAGAAAAGGGTTTACTTAATTTTTGCCTAAAAATTGGCCCATTAGAGCCTCCCACCTCCCACACTTATGCAATGGCACTCTATATTTTGAGCCGCCTCTAGGGAACCCGGTACTTTGTCGGAAAAGTACACATTCCTCCCTTGTTAAATTGCCCATCTGTTCAGCAACATATTACAAAACAAGATGATCAATCTTCCCC
>NC_020495.1:17597072-17598411 GCF_000184155.1 Fragaria vesca subsp. vesca
AAAAAAAAAAAAAAAAATTAGAATAGCTGGTTTTAATAATAAGTTCAGAGAAAACCACAATCCCAAAAAACCCAGCTTTCTGGAGGCAAGAATTGAAGAACTCAAACCCTAAACTCAACTCAGTACTCCATTTCATAGTCTTCATAGTCTTCCATGTCACAATTTATGTCAGCCTCTACTCCCTTGAACTTGGGATCGCCGCACTGTCATACACTGCAAGACCAACATGGATATTTTATTTGCAATGATGAAACAGGTGTGCTTTTGTCAATTCATAGAAAAAGAGGTACTGAAACTTCAAAGTGGCATTTCAATTCATAATTGGTCATATATTGAAACTACTCCCCCACTTTATAATAAAACAGGAAAAACCATGAATGGATGATAAGCCAATTAAGTATGGTAACACAGTAAAACACACCATTCAAACCATAAAGCTGAGCCACAAAGAAACAATAACATTGTAAGCAAAGTTGAAGGAGAACAAGCAAGCCTGAATCTGAAGTAACAGACAACAACATTGTAACAAAAATTGAAAAAGAAAAAAAGAACAGACACCCTTACGGAGCAATTGATGTCGTTGATCTTGAGGAAAAATTAATATCAACAGACACTCACTCAGAGCATACTCCTTTAGTTCCCTGCACAATAAAGCAAATGAAAATATTAAACACAGCAAAACCACAGTTTAATCTAATTGAACTAACCCAAAAGATTGAAATCATTGATCTAACTAAAAAAATATTAAAATCCAACCAAATACAGATTTGACAAAATATAATTTTTTCACTCACCTTGATCCAACACAAAGGATTGAAACCTGTGGAGCTAATACTTGCATTCATCACCAAAGCTAGTTTCCAGCCAGCTCCAATTATCTCTTCAATTGTGATTCCTTTTGGTAAATCGAAAATCGGTAAATCGAAAATCAATGACCTGCAAACCCGGAAGAACAATCAAAGTCAAGCCTCAGATGCTGATGCCCTTGCCACAAACAGTGTTAATCATGAACTTCGTTTCATTGCTTTTGACCATCCTCCCAACCATTGCTGCTGTTTCTATTGCAAATCCACAGACATTGAAATGTGACTGGATTTGGCTAGAAAACATATCTTGTTTGCATATACCGGATGTAAATTGTTTTTGGCCATACACAGCAATCAAATCTGCAACTAAATATTTTTGCTCAGAACTGTCATCATTAATATTCAACGGGTACATTTTTGGATTTTCAATCAATTTTAGATGCATTGCAATGCATGCATTTTATCTATGTGTATATATTTCTGATGAACAGCTAAATCCTAATGTGAGTTATCAAAAGGTCTGCAATCACACC
>NC_020495.1:17598431-17619727 GCF_000184155.1 Fragaria vesca subsp. vesca
ATCTTGTACAGAAATAAAAGAGATTACCTTTCTCATGATAGCCAAAGAACGATGTCTATAATTCATTGACCACAATACAAAAATTTGTGAGCCAGAAGCATAATTCTAAATGAAAGCTAAACAAACTAATGTAAGTATATAGTTGGCAAAAGAAAATTCAGCCACCTTTATGACTAGTGTAGTGCTATGATGCATTGATACGGATACGGGACTCGGGTACGGGTACGTTACGTGGATTACGTTTTTTTTCAAAAAAATAGGATAGGGGTACGTTTTGATATATATATATATAATATAAAAATGTATATAGATAATTTTAATAAAACTATTTTTTTTCAAAAGTTACAATGATAAATAAATTCCAAATAATCTAAATCATCAAATTAAGGAAAAAACAAAAAAAAACAGATTACAATATTCAATTGTAATTGTGGTCTGTGGAAGAGTTCTATCAGTACAGTGATTCCAATAAACTAGAAAAGATCTCACAAACAGGATAACAGCCAACAACTTGAGATTAGTGCTCTCTGTCTCTCTTACGTTTTCAAGAGTTCAAACCTGACGCACGCCTTCAAGAGTTGAAGCCTGACGCTCCAGACTCGACCAAACCACCAAACTATCAAGCCCTCACGAAGCACAATTCAAGCAAGCAGAGAAGAGAATCCATAAGAATTAATAGAAGAGAAGTCGAATGAACTGAGTGGCGTATTCCAGGTTTGGTTTTCACTACTCTAATCGTTGAGACTGTTAAATACCTAAATACGTATCCTAAATGTATCAATTCAGTCAAAACCTCCCAAAATGGTCTAGGATACATTTGACGTCTCTGGGCACATATCTGAGGCGTATCCCGTGAGTACCCGTATCGGGTACAGGTACGATACAGCATACTAAAATTTTTGCCGTATCCATGCATCACAGGTGTAGTGTGGAGGTGAGAGAGAGGATTGATCTCTGTGTTAAATTGTTTCTCCAATCGAGCTGCCAAGAGGTATGAAGTACAAAAAGGGGTTTAATACCAATTAGCCGAATTCAAAATCATATATTACATGGCGGGCTCTCACCTTGACAACACCGTGTAAAAGCAGGAATTGAAGTCACAGGAGGTTGATCCTCTACATCAGTCCTATTAGCCTGAAAATTGAAATTACGCAAGTTCAGCAGGTTACAGTCGAGTAAAGCCTAGGGGTCTCAAAGGCGCTCCACAATCTGAAGATGAAGCAATCAAAAAAAAAAAAACAGAAAGAAGATAGAGATAAGCGGGCTACCTGAATTTGTTCAAGATGAAAAAGTTGAGCATCTTGGATGGCGTAAGCTCCTTCATCCAAGTAGTCCGACATTTGAACGAGGAAAATAACAATAGGGCAGGTAATTAGATCAGAAACAGTTAGGATATCAAAAAGAGTGCAAAGAAGATCAAAATTCAGATTCATAATATAAAAAACAAAATAACAAACTCAGGAGAAGTAAGCACACCTGAAAAAATATAACCCCGTTACAGCCTCACACACAGAGCACCACCTTCAATCTAAAATCCAATTCCAAAACACATGCAGAACAACAAACCAAACAGTTAAAGTATAAAGGAAGTGAAATACTTATCAAGGTTAAGGAAACATTCGAGTGACTACAATACTCAAACTCGTACTCCATCAGTCAAACTTGTCCTCATTCTTCAGTTCATCTCTTTACCTCAGGATAATCCACAAAACAGATGCTTGAATTAATTTTGGTTTAAAAAATGGATTGCTGATCTAAAAGTGAAAATAAAATTCAGTGTGAAAGACGAATTCCTTACCAGATTTAGGATCCAAACGCGATTGTCTTTCCACTAAGAACCAGAGCTGCACATTAATCACCAAAAAGAATTTTAAGCGTATTTAACAGCAAACTCTATTAGTTTTAAACTCTGACGCTCCTTTCTGCAGGCTAACTATTTGCTACTACTACAGTGATAATAATTCTAAATGATTCTAATGGTCTCATCCTTAGCATAATCGAAAGGAGATAAAATCGTCTCAGTTTTGAAATCTTGTAAAGCCAAAAGGGTGAATCAAACATGGGTGACAGGTTGATGCCAAAAGAAAGCAACAGACCTAAAGAACTCATGAAGAAAACGAAAAAATAAAAAAAGAATGGGAGGCATGAGAGGATATGTTTATTATCATTTATACACAAATTAGGAAAACATTTTTTTTTTCCTGAGGTGCATCAGTTATACACAGATTAGAAACTGATTTTTTAATTAATTATACACACATTAGAAACATAGCTCAGTAATAGATTCATATACAGATGGTAACATGGTGCATCCCATCAGTTATACACATATTGATCAGTTATACACAGATTAGGACACACATTATCTGATCAAAGACCTAGTGTTAACAATACTCTATTTACTGTGCTATTAAAATCAAAAGCCATCTCAAAGTTCCCTTTGGAAACCCAACATAACCATGTAAGCAATAGATGTTGAAACTTCAAATATAATAAGTTAGTCCGTCAATATTATAACATTAATAAATCAAACTATATAAGCCTGCGTGCAAAGCTATCTAATGAACTAACTCTTCAATCAATATATATATACAAGTAAATATATATACACATAGTTAGGCACCAAAAGAGCTAAAGTAAAAAAAGGTGCCAAAAGATCAAAGTAAAACAGAGCAAAAGGTGCCAAAAGATCAAAGTAAAACAGATCAAACTAAACCTTGGAATATAGTCAGTCCTTCAATGAAGTTCTGATATTTCAAAAATTGCAGAGACAGATTGATATCCACCTTTGTCACTAAACCTAGCACAAATGACATCCCATAATCAATATCATCATTAATCCACTAATTACTACATCTTAGACATCATGCAACACAAACAGATGTGACCATTTTGCCAGTAGTGAAAGTGATTATATTAGCCAATCACCAAAAACACATTCAGTTGCTGAGAAGGAAACAACAACTGCACGGAATTTATTATACTACTTGGCATGTATCAACATAAGTATTGCCACAGGACAACTTTGAGAGCACCCAACAGAAAATCTGAATTTGCTTAGCATTTAGTAAGCAAACCAAAGCATTCCATAGTATTGACTTTTAAAACTACTCCCTAAACACTGGTTTGATCACTAATCTATATGTACATAGGTACTTTTCAGTATTATTGGTTACTTGATTTCCTCACCAAATAATGAATTGCATGGCGTTCCAAAAAGAACGTATCCTCTTATCCCAGCACCACCAATAAGCTGAAAACCCAGAAAACCAACACACCAAATTCACATCAAAATCAAACACATAAGGAACCACAAATTGGATAGAATAGCTCTTTATGACAAAATAAAATTGAAGTAGAAAAGACTACCTTAAGATCCTCTTATCCCAGCACCACCAATAAGCCGAAAACCCAGAAAACCAACACACCAAATTCACATCAAAATCGAATACATAATGAACCACAAATTGGATTGAATAGCTATTTATGACAAAATAAAATTGAAGTTGAAAAGATTACCTTAAGAACACCTTGGGCTGCTTCAGCAAGCTATCTCAAACGGAAATCAAATTCATTGCAAAGAATATCCACCATCAAAAGTACTTGATCAATCATCATGAAATAAACAAAATCTCAAAATCTGGATTCAATTTTGAAGAACCCACACAATCGATCAGCTAGAAATCGAATTACTTTACCTTGGTATTACGGGTATCGTCGTTGCCGGAGCCCAGCCCTAGATTCGCCGGCTTCTTTCGTCAATAGTCCGTAAAGAGAAGGGTATTTGACTATATCTTGATCTCTTAAATGTATTTGATGAGTAAAGACACATATACTAATGAAACATATTATAGTTCCAACTACGCAAAATCTATCTTTTTAAGGGAAAGGGTTTTAACATCCTCATAATTCAAACTAAGCAACTAACACGACTTTCACCATCTCAAGTCGGGAAGTATTTGAACTCATAACTAGAAATCAAGGCAGTACTGCAAGTGGTGGACGTACTGTACTATAAAATTGACGCATAAACCACACAGTGATGGAATACTATCAAGCTAACTTGAAATCAAAACGAAAATGTAGGGAAAATGTAGGAAAAATATAAACAACACCAATTGAATCTCATCAAATTCATAATCAACTCTATGAAAATCAAACAAAAAAACACGGGGAATAGAAATAGTAAATTGCAACTGAAAGGAAGAGAAGCAAGTAAAGTACAACAAAAGAAGAGCAGATCTACCTTAAAAACACAGAAAAACCTGATGTAGGAGCGCGGTTCATGTCTCGCCAGTTCGCTGCTTCAAATGGTTCTCAGCTTCCTGGTTGGGCATGACGACGCCGGTGGAGACAAAGCTGAAGGGATTTGTGAAGTCGGCCATTCTGTCTTTGCGGCGTTTCCTGGAGCCGTCGTCTTCGTCGGAGTCGGAATTGGCGAAAAAGAGGAAGGGATTGAAAAAAAGAAAAAAAAAATATCAGTGAGAAATATCAAGTGCGAAAAAGAGGAAGGACTTGAAAAAAAGAAATAGAAAAAAAAAATAAACAGAAATATCAGTGAGAGATATCAAGTGTGAAAAAGATGAAGGACTTGAACAGAAAAAATCAACACGGATATACTTGGAGCGAATTCCTAATATTCAATAGTATCATGAAATTAAGGTGAGAAAAAGCCGAAATGAATAACAAAATTAAATTTGTTGATGTGATGAGTATCAGTCCCAAGTAATTACTCTATACTACTCTCCTATTTAATAAATTCAATAATTATTTGACTGCCTCACAGCTTGTGTTTTCTAGTTCAGTATTTTTGAGGATCATCGTACACAGATAGAAAATTATAACAAATTCAAATATATGTTGATTGCCTCAAGTAAACCCCATATACATTAACCCTAAAAGTTAATAGTTTCATTAACAATAGATTACATATATTATAGAAATTAGTGGAAGATTGAAATTATGACACATAAAAAAGCATACCAAGCTGTTGCAATTGTATCCAGATGTCAAACTACAGAACAAACAGAATGTGTATAACAGAAAAATTTATATTAGTTAAAAATTGAGAATGGAAATAATCCAATAGGAGTTGTCATATATAAAAATATGACAGAAACTTCATTACCAATATGACAGAAAACAAAAACATGAATTTTCAAAACCTCAATCCAAGGCTATACTAACAAAGGCGCATGTGTCACTATCAGAAACACATGCAAAAAACCCTCATTTTGGAAAAGAAACCTGCATGGAAAAAGCTTGTGCAAGTTCAAGTTGTGGTATATCTAGTATTTGTGTCAATTTAATAAACTTGACCATTACACCAAATGTATCTCTTATTTTTAAATGAAGAGCTTGTGTGATGGGCTAACGCATTGGTATTAAAAGTATCTCAATTAAACTTGACCATTACACCAAATGTATCTCTATTCAACTTGACCATTACACCAAATGTATCTCTTATTTGCACAACACAGTTCAAGAGATTGACAAATTGACCAATGAGTTGTTTGATTTGACAAAATATAATTTCAACTCAAAAAGAAAGAAATACAGTTTTCTTTATTTGAGTATATTGCATGTAAACTGTAACTTTACCTGATAAACTGCTAAAAAATGAAAATCAAATCAGCAAGCTATATACTGGAATTCGGTGCAATTGATCATTGAGGTCCTAGACTGCAGAACAGACAAACGCCGAATCAGCTCAAATCAGGTAATGGGAACGGTTATCCTTCTTGAAATGATAAGCTCAATCTCAAACAGTATAAAAACCACACAAAAACGGAATGAAAAAATTTGAAAATTCAAAAGCACTTAACTTATCTATTCGATCTTAGCAGAGGATTGGGAACTTCCCAAATCTATAGTCCCAGAGGATTGGGAACTTCCCAAATCTATGGTCCCACGAATCCATCTTGGGGAAAATTTATATTGCACTCTTTGCATTCGAACACCAAATTTCATGCCACCAAACAAAATTCAAATGAAAACACAATAAAAATTCAAATGCAAACGCAAATGCCAATAAAGTCAAGCATAACAACATGAAGAAAATACCTGAGAAGCTAACAAATTGAATCCTGCCCAAAATCAACCAAACTCGACCAGGCACATGTTAACAAATCCTCCATAGATTTTCACTCAAAGATATCTCATCGGCTCCACCGAAAATGAAAAAAAAAAAATTATGGATAGAACCAAAAAAAAGGATAAGAAATACTGAGACATTAGAGCTGCTCAAAGTATGGACAAAATAAGAACAAAATGGTCTTCAAGGGTGGGATATTTTTTTTTTACCAAGATCAAAGGCCAAAGCGGCTTGAACTCTATTTGAATCACATAACACAGTTATGGGAACAAATTAAACTCTGGACAAAGAGCAATATTAGAATCTCGAAACAGATCGAAAAATAAAAAGCATACAAGACATGCACAAACCCAAATATTATTCTCTCTTTCACTTTAACAGTTCACATTCTTATTTTGCTGATCGATCTCAATGGCCCCAACACCTTCCTCTTCATGTATAGACTCGTGTCGATATAAAATCTCAAACCAAACCTGAATCTAAAACCACATAAAAACCAAAATGTGCAACTAGTCAAAACAAAATGATAAGAGGAATCTAGGCTATTTAATGAGAATAGCAAAAAGTTAAGCACACCAAAATTTAATTAGTGATAGCGTGGAATTTAGAAAGAAATTAAGTCACAGTCAAATAAGAACCTTTCGGCCGAAATACTCTGATTGTTCCTGCAATTGGAGTCGAATAACGTAGAGGCAGACAGGTGTTGTTGTTCCATTGCAGCAATTCGATGTGTGTGATTTTGATTTTCCCAAATGCTGGGCTGTTCTTTCTTCCGGTTTGAATTTAAAGCTCAAATCCAGACAATGATATCCTCCTGCATTATTACCGGAAGGCTATGCACAAATACAATATCTGAATGAATTTTTTTTTTTTTTGGGTTAAGAATGAGGCCAAAGGCCCAGAACAAAGAAACTACAACAAGAAACTAACCAGTACTACTGGTTCTAAAACTTCTACACCTAGCAACTCCCACAATATCATCAAGGAGAGCTTCAATAACAATAGCAGGGGGCTCATAAAGATAACAGATGCCTTGAGCATTGAGAGTACTGTTCTTGGCCAGCAAATCAGCAACCATATTCGGTGAATATGCTTGACATGGACTGAGGCAAAATGTTGAAGCATAGACCTGCAATTTGTCACAATGGTGCCCAGAGGGTGATTCACTATCATAATTCTGCAGAAGATTGATGAGAACAGCAGAATCTGACTCCACTTCCAAATTGGAAATTTGCATGTCTAAAGCCAATTGAATGCCATAAAAAAGACCCCAGGCCTCAGCTTGGAGCACATCTCCAGAACCAATGTTAATCATAAAGCCATTCTTCCAACACCCACTTCCATCCCTTGTAACACCTCCAGCACCAATGTCCCCATTTCTTGATCTTGAACCATCCACATTTAGCTTGTAAAACCCATCAGCAGGCTTAATCCAAGAGAGGTTTTTAACATGTTTCAGCAGCTGCATATTAGGCTTAGCCATAGCCTTAGTCCATTCCGTAGCATAACCAAGGATGATATCAGCAGGATTATAAGGATATTGGTACCTGTCATCAAAAATACTTTTGCACCTCCATTTCCATATAAACCAGCAGCAGAAAACAAAGAAAACATTCCAACTTAAATTGTGAATGTGATAACCATTTTGCATAAGATTAGCAAAAAGCCATCCATCCCAATCTAAAGTAAAGGTGGCCAACATGTTCGCAGGAATATTAAAAGAGCTCCAAATTAGCCTTGCCTTAGGACAATCCCGAAAAAGATGAAGCATGGTTTCAGAAATACCAACACAATGCTTACAAGAAGAATTACCAGTCAATCGTCTATGAGATCTCTGCACATTAGTTAATAACTTGCTCGAAACAAAGGTCCATAGGAAAATTTTCAGCTTTGGAGGGATATGCATAGACCAATTCTTCATCCATACATACTTCTGGTAACCAGACTCATCACAGATTAGCTGATAGGCAGATTTAACAGAAAAGATCCCAGAGGAAGTTTTCCCCAAATAATCTTGTCCTGCAAATCACCAACAGCAATAGGAATAGTAGTAATAACATGCACCACATCAGTAGGTAAATGAACCATCAACATATCCACATTCCACATTCTTCCGATCCAAAAATCTCTCACAACAGCATGTAAATCAATAACATCATGATTCAAAGCAAGATTTTCCAATATACCACATAGGGACCATTTATCAGTCCAGAACTTAATAGTGCATCCATTCCCTACTCTCCATTGAATCCCTTTCTTCACCAAGTCTGCACCAAACACAATACCAGACCATGTACTGGAGCACTTTGTTGGCTTCTTATAGTTTTCCTGTAAAATAGAATCAGAATGGAGGTATTTTCTCTGGAAAATTTCATTCCATAAACCCTTATCATTTTGTATCATTCTCCAACTAGCCTTTGCAAGCATTGCCTTGTTCATGTCGGTCGATTTTTTAATTCCTAGGCCACCAAAACATTTTGGCCTACAAACCATATCCCAATTGGTTAAGTGGACTTTCCTCTTTTGATCATAATCACCCCACAAGAAATTTCTATTCAGTTTATCCAAACTATCACAAATACTAATGGGGAGTTTAGCAGTTTGCATAGCATAGACAGGGATTGAAGAGGCCACAGATTGGATTAGAGTAAGTCTACCTGCCATATTCAAAGTTTTACTATTCCAACTAGCAAGTCTAGATTGCACCTTATCCACCAAGTTGGCATAAGTGGAAGCAGAAACTCTAGAGTGAATAAGAGGCATTCCAAGGTATACATCAAGGACTGCAGTCAGGGGAGAGCCACAAATTCTGCTGATATTTTTGGCAAGAGAGGATATCTTACATTTGGAGAGCAATAAACCATGGACTTTTCAAAACTAACAGACTGACCTGAAAGAGTGCAAAATAAGTTCATAACCTCCTTCATCACAGTAGCTTGAGTAGAACTAGCTTCAGAGAAAAGGATCAAATCATCCGCAAAGAAAAGATGAGAGATATGAGGACCAGAATGAGAAGCTTGAATGGGTTTCCAATGCCCCATTTCAACAGCAGTCTGAATAGAGTGGGATAACTTTTCCATGCAAAGAACAAAGAGGTAAGGAGATAAAGGATCTCCTTGCCTGATACCTCTACTACCACTAAAAGAGTTAGATAGCTCCCCATTCACAATGATTTGGTAACTAGCAGTAGAGACACAACTCATGATTATTTTCACAAAATTTGTAGGAAGCTTTACCTCATTCAAAACTTGCTCAATGAAGTTCCAATTAAGCTTATCATAAGCTTTTGACAGGTCAACCTTCCAGGCCATAAAACCTTTAACACCCTTGGAGTTTTTACACTTATGCAAAAGTTCTTGAGCAATCATAATGTTATCAGAGATATGCCTACCAGGGGCAAAGCTTACCTGATTATGACTAATCCATTTTCTAAGCAAGGGTCTCACTCTATCCACAATTATCTTAGAGATGATCTTGTAAACAGTACAACATAAGCTAATAGGTCTAAAGAACTGCATGTCCTGAGGAGAAGGGACCTTAGGAACAAGAGTGATTAAAGTATGATTCAAGCTAGGAGGAAAAGAACCAGAAGAGAAAGCCTGAGTAACAACACTAATTATCTCAGCTGCACATAAGTTCCAGTGTTGTTGAAAAAAGAGAGCAGGAAAACCATCAACATCTGGAGCTTTAAATTTACCAATTCTAAATAAAGCACTGTGAATATCATGCTCAGTGATAGGTCTGTTCATTCTTACCATATCAGCATCAAGTATTTCAGGGAACAAAGGAATAATCACCCTTAAATCTTCAACAGGCTCAGCAGTAAAAAGTTTCCGAAAGAAATCCACAGCAATTTGTTGCATTCCAGTCATATCAGTTGTCCAGACACCATTAGCATCGTAAAGACCATCTATTTTATTTCTTCTTCTCCTAACAATAGTAGTTAGATGAAAGAATTTAGTATTCCTGTCACCCTCTCTGAGCCATTTATCCCTTGATTTTTGTTTCCAGAAGATAGCCTCAGCATCTCTAATCTTTTCATAATCAGCAATAAGCTTCTTCTCAAGATCCTGAAGAAACAGGTTATGCCCTCTTCCTAAGCATTTCTGAATACCATGAATTCTTGCATTAAGAATTCTTTTCTGCTTAAAAATATTCCCAAAAACATTTTTATTCCAATCAATCAGAGAATTAGCCAGATTGCTAGTTTTAGAAAGTAAATCACCAGAGCAATTATTCCAAGTCTCAGACACCATGTCAAAGTAATTCTCATTAAAATCTGAATGGAGAATTCTTTCTGGACCCTCTAATACTAGGAAAAAGTTTAATCAAGACGGGGCAATGGTCAGATTTCATTCTAGCTAGGTGATTCAGACACGCATCAGGAAACAAAATCCTCCAATCACTATTGCAAAAGCTTCTATCTAACCTCTCCTTAACAGCATTGTTTGACCAAGTATAATCAGCACCTTGGTATCCTAAGTCCACCAAACCATATCTAGAGACCCAATCTCTCATTCCTCCAAATCTATAATGGTTAGAACCACCAATTTTCTCAGCATAAGAAAGTAACTCATTGAAATCACCCAATAAAACCCAAGGAAAGCCAAATTTCTGAGAAATAGGGTCAAAATAACTCCACAAGCTGCTCCGAGAAGTATTACAAGGGCTGGCATACACACCAGTTAAAAGCCAAGGAGAGGAACCAATCCAAGAAACTTTAGCAGAAATAGACTGAAAGTTTGAATCCACAATATCAATATCCACTTTGTTTTTATTCCATAGAAGCCATATTCCTCCAGAAAAACCATTGGCCTCTCTCACAACAAAATCAGTAAAACCAAGAGAGAGAAGGAATTTTTTAGCACCTTTGAACTGAATTCTAGGTTCACAGATAAATAAAATGTCAACATTGTTCATCTTAACCAGGTCTTGGATAGAAGACCTAAATTTGTCACTACCAGCACCTCTAGAATTCCAAAAAAGGATGTGATCCATTAAATCAAGAGGAAAGGGTAGGACAAGGTCCAAATTAAGCATTGACCATCTCCTCCTCAAGAGAGGAAGAAAGGTTTTCATTCACTGTCAAATTACTATTATCAGTAAAGACTTTCTCAACAAAACAAGAGGAATCCTGTTCAGGTTGTAAGGAAGTATTACTCTCAACCATATGGTCATCAGGGGGGCAATGACCAAAAATATCAGAAACTCTAGAGCTAAACACATTATCAGCATTCTCAAGAGAAAGCTTTTTAGAAATAGAAGATTGGTGTTTAGCAGAGGGAAGGGTAGAAACTTTCACTTTTCTCTGATACTTCATAGCAGACTTAGCAACAATACCAGAATGAACATTTGACAGGTCAACCAAAGGCAGTCTAGAAGTAGAATTATCATTACCACGAAAAGAATTTTTTCCAGAAGAAGCATTCATAGTAGAAGATTTAGACATACCAGTAGCTGAGGGAGTAGCTTTAGAAGTAGGAGCTTCCATTTTCTTCTGCTTGTCTTTGAAGCTGGTCCAAAGTTTAACAATAGGAGGAGCTGGAAGGTTTATTGAAGAGTCAGCAATGGTTCCAGGTTCATTAGTAGCATTGGCAATTTCATCGTGAAGGACAGAAAATCTTGAGCCCTTGATAGGACTTTTCACAGTACCTCCATGCTTAGAGGCTTTCTTCTTATTTCTGTAGTTCATAAGCATCCAGGAGCCCATATCGTCCTTAATTACTGAGGGTATCTCATTGCGAGCCTCCATCTCATTAGTCATCTCAACATTTCCAGCAGAATTAGAAGTTGCAGAAGAGCAATTAGGGTCACCTGAGGAAGGATTCACAGCAGGAGAGACAATAATAGAAGGACACTTATCTTTGGAATGACCAAAGCAACCACACTCAAAGCAAATAAGAGAAATGCCTTCATAAATGACACTGTAGGCAACTGACTCCACTTCCACAAAAGGCTTAAGAGGTTTACCTAAATCCACTTCAACACAGACTCTTGCAAACTTGCCTCTAGCTTGGCCTAAAGTGATTGGATCATCCTTAACAACATCACCTAGGATTTTGCCTATTTTCTCAATAGCATAGGGTTTAAAAATTTAACAGGTAAACCACATATTCGAGTCGACAGTTCCATTTTGCCAATAACATCAGTTTCAGGATTAAAATCTGAGCTCCATTTCCTAACAATCAAGGTCTGACCAGCGATAATCCAAGGCCCTCCACATAAAACCTTATTCATGTCATCTTCTAGATTAAACTTGAAATGAAATAATCATTAGGCAAGTCCACAAGTTGCCAACCTCCTTTAGTCTGCCATTTGCGTCTTAGACTCTTAAGAATGAAATCGAAAGAATTTGTAGAGTTAGGCTTACCCATAAGCTTGATGATGACAGAGCAGCGCCATCCAAAATCCAGTTTGTTATGGACCTTCTCAGAGAAGCAAACATTCAAACCATGCTTGCCTTGAGAGTAGCTGCAATCAGCATTAGAGAAATTGAAGTCCTCCGTCATCGTTGTTTGAAATCGGTCAATAGGATTCTTAAGCATAGATGCGTAGCTCAGAGAGGGTAGAGACTGAGGAGGTTGAACACAGGAAGAATCTAATTACTCCATACGTAGATTTTCTAGATCTGAAGAAATATCGTTTCCAGATTTGGTACGTTTGCGCTGTAACATTAAAGTATCAGAAACTCCGCCGCTTCCGAGTGGAAGGGCGGAGAACATGAAGACCGACGTCGCCACCACTTCAGAAAAGAAGACTTAACGAATTCGCCGGAAAACGAAGGAAGAATTAGACCAAACGAAGCAATCCAGAGTTTTAGTATCTGATTATTTGCCAAAATTAAGATGAATTACTACAATTTAAATTAATTAATTATCAGTTGAGTTCAGCTCACTCTCATAGTTGCTAGGATCAATGTTAGCACATATTATTTCCCATTATACTTGATTGCAGCTTTGTCATAGGCCCTACAAAAAAATGTACATCAATTCTCACTCCAATCTTCAACTAATTGTTTTTAGACCAATAAATTCAATATCTGTATCGGTATCTGTATCTGCAGCTTTGCAAACACGTACCTTCTGCGTCGTTCTCAGCATCAAATAATCCCAAATAAAAGTACCTGTAAAATCAATCATTAAGTTGTGTAAGAGATTACAAATGGGGCACAGAAACTTTCCCATCGACATTTCATGTCATCGGATTTGGCTAGAAAACATATCTTGTTTGCATATACCGGATGTAAATTGTTTTTGGCCATACACAGCAATCAAATCTGCAACTAAATATTTTTGCTCAGAACTGTCATCATTAACATTCAACGGGTAGATTTTGGATTTTCAATCAATTTTAGATGCATTGCGTTGCATGCATTTTATCTGTGCATATATTTCTGATGAACAGCTAAATCCTAATGTGAGTTATCAAAAGGTCTGCAATCACACCCAATGTGAAAAGTAAAATAAACAGAACACAGACCTTCAATACGGAATTGAGTCCCAACAACCTTCACCGAACCTGCAAAAAAAATATAAGTATTTGCAAGACCCAATCCAAAATCCAACTGGTCATGTGAATAAATAATAACACTCAAACTCACATATCAAAAGAGGACATCATCCATACAGTACTCATTTAATCACATTGCATACAAGATTGCAATCCTAAATTCTTAACCTCATAAAAGCTGAAAGTCCTCCTATCGTATCTCAAGATGGAAAAATCTATCTACATTATAATATAGCAGCAATCCTTCTTAACAATGCAATGGAGCTTCTCCATTTAGAAGGCAAAAGAGCAACCATTTTTGCAGCTCATCATCAGAATTTTATTTTATTTTTACATGTACAAAGTATTTGAAGCCCTATTATTCTTCTCCGTTTATTTCTGTTCTAATTCACACAAAAAATGCAAGCAGATGATGGCAATATGATATATTTCAAAGATGGACAATAGGAAATGCATAATTATATGTAAATATGGATGTGATGGACAATAGGAAATGCATAATTAGATGTAAATATGGATGTGATTCTCAGTATGCAAATGTCATCCATTAACATTCTACTACATGATCATCACCAAACCTATCAAATTTGAATGAAGCTAAAACACATACGCATACTCATAATCTGTAAAACTATCCACATATGTTACAATATCTTTCCACTCCTTTTACTTCCTTTTTATTCTATTCAAATCAAAAAACACTAAATCAACGAAAGAAAAAAGTAGCCTGAATTATAGAGACCATCCACATATAGGCACAGCAACAGCAACCAAAATCTACCAGCAAAATCAAAAAATAAATAGTTAGCCTTAAAATTTATACAATGAACATACGGAGACAAAAATTTCTTATCAAATTTCTAATATACATAGCCAATTGAGTATGGTAACACTGTAAAACACACCATTCAAACCATAAAGCTAAGCCACAAAAAAAACAATAACATTGTAATTAAAGTTGAAAGAAAAGACGATACATTTTAGAATAGTTGCAAGCTGAATAAGCAGGCCTGAATCTAGAATTACATAAAAACCAAAATGTGCAATTGATCAAAAACATAATTATCGAGGTATCTTAAGTAAATAGACAACAACCTTGTAGAGATAAGCCGGCTACCTGAATTTGTTCCAGATGAAAAAGTTGAGCTTCTTGGATGGCCTAAGCTCCTTCATCCAAGTAGTCCAGCATTTGAACGAGGAAAATAACAATAGGGCAGGTAATTATATCAGAAACAGTTCGAATATCAAAAGAAGATCAAAAGAATTCATAATATGAAAAACAAAATAACAAACTTAGGAGAAGTAAGCACACCTGAAAAAAATAACCCCCTTACAGCCTCACACACACACAAAGCACCGCCTTTATTCTAAAATCCAATTCCAAAACACATGCAGAACAACAAACCAAACAGTTAAAGTAAAAAAGAAGTGAAATACTTATCAAGGTTAAGGAAACATTCAAGTGACTACAATACTCAACTCGTACTCCATCGGTCAAACTTGTACTCATTATTCAGTTCATCTCTTTACCTCAGGATAATCCACAAAACAGATGCTTGAATTAATTTTGGTTTAAAGAAAGGATTGCTGATCTAAAAGTGAATAAAATTCACTGTGAAAGACGAATTCCTTACCAGATTTATAGGATCTAAACGCGATTGTTTTTCCAGTAAGCTCCATAGCTGCACATTAATCACCAAAAAGAATTTTAAGCACATTTAACAGCAAACTCTAATAGGTTTTTTAACCTTTACAATACTAAAAACAAGAGTAAAGAAGCAATCATCACCTTCCCAGCAGCATTGCCCTGTACAAACGAAAGGAATAAATTGCAAAATTGATACAGCAATAATGAACTTGAAGAGCATGACCAAGCTGAAAAATCCATGTTGATAATAAGTATCATTTCAGTAGGCAGCTATTCATATAGTCAAGTGCATCAATCTATTGCATCAAATAAAATATTCCAAGCAACCAATTTTGATTAAAATCCTTATCAGACTGCGCTAAATATATAATGAAATCAGAAATTACTCACAAGGCAATAGATCAATGACACCAATTCCCCTTATATTTTCTCCAAAAATATATTCTCCTGATATATTTTTCATCAGTGGCAACAATATCAAAACGAACACGTCAAGTGGCAACAGTCAAAACGAAAACGTCATGTCTTAGTACCTAAATATTCTAAACTTTGGACCACAATTGACATGGGCACTTACAGTGAGAACAAATTCTGCCGCCGATAAGTTCTTGAGGAATCAAAAATTTCACAGTTGGGATAAAATCAAGCTATCCATATAGATGCAACATCAAACCTAAAACTCACTTTCCAGGCTTCACTTTTCATATCTAGTCGGTCCCAATCCAATTTAAGGCCAGCTCTTCATATTCACAAAAACTTTCCAAAACAAACGCCCAACCCGAAAACCCAGAATTACCTTCCCTATTCTTGCTGATGATGCGTTGCAATTTTCGTTAAGATCGGAAGGAGATCAACATAGATTAGAAACAGTTCAAATTTCAAAAAGAGAGCAAAGAAGATCGAAATTCAGATTCACAATATAAAAAACAAGAAAAAAAAACTTAGAAGTAAGCAATCATGGAAAAATATAACCCCCTTATAGCCTCATCTAAGATTCAAACCAAAACACATGCAGAACAACAAACCAAACAGTTAAAAGTAAAAGGTAGGAAGCAAAAATACTTATCAAAGTTAAGGAAACATTCGAGTGAACCCAACGGTTCTCAAGTAAAACTGGTGCACAATTTATAAAGATAAAGAGAAGTCATGAAAAGGTTAAAGCTCTTCCCTTTTTTTTATTTTCCTTTTGCCGATTGGTTTGATCCAAATTGAGATGTTGTTCGGTATCATTGATAAGTACTATCAAAATAGGGTTTACAAACTGGGGCTTAGGGAAACAAATTCAAACAAATAGGAACTTCTCACTAAGTTTGAAGCACAATTCTCAGGCACGAAAACCAATCTTCTAAAACTCTAATGGATCAGATAAAAACTGTAAATAAACATGACTTGAGACAAAAACCCAAACTAAGTGTAAACTTCAAAAATTCATTTTTCACATGAAATTGAACAAACAGGAGAAGCTTTAGAAATTTGGCTCGAAAATCAGACGCTGACGATCACAGCTACCAAAATCCTCTTTAAAGCAGTCTCAATCCAAAATTTGATACCCATATCTCAAATTGCCAACATATCTCAAATTGCTAATATATCGAAACCACATAACCAAATTTCAAATTTACCATGAAAAAAGAAAACCAAATGATAACCCAAAACCAAAACGGAAATCAAACAAAGAATTACCCAGACGGCTATACCAATCGACCGGACAAGAACAACAGAAAAACATTACACTTTAATAAGAGGATGGTGAAAAAAAAACTGGAAAGGAGATCAAAGCAATTGAACTAGTAATTACATTCACCATATTTAGTTTCCAGCCAGGTCCAGTTATCTCTGCAAATTTGTATTCTGGTGGCACTCGAAAGCAAAAAAAAGAAAGGAAGAAAGAAAAATCATATTGATACTCAGATTAAGCAAACATGAAAATTAAATCAAGCAGAAGAAAGCAAAGTTTTCTTTCTTTGAAGTCACCATATAATCGATACAGTTTTCTTTATTTGAGTACATTGTATGTAAAGTTTGTAATTTTAGCTGAAAAACTGCTTAAAAATGAAACTCAAATCAGCAAGCTATATACTGGAATTCGGTGCAATCGATCATTGAGGTCCTAGACAGGAACAGACAAACGCTGAATCAGCTCAAATCAGGTAATGGGAACGGTTATCGTTCTTGAAATGATAAGCTCAATCTCAAACAATATAAAAACCATACAAAAACAGAATGAAAAAATTTGAAAATTCAAAAGCACTCAACTGATCTATTCGATCCGAGCAGAGGAACATTGGGAACTTCCCAAATCTATAGTCCCACGAATCCATCCTGGGGAAAATTTATATTGCACTCTCGCATTCAAACACCAAATTTCATGCCACCAAAAAAAATTCAAATGAAAACACAATAAAAATTCAAATGCAAACGCAAAAGCCAATAAAGTCAAGCATAACAACAGCAAGAATATACCTGAGAAACTAACAAATTGGATCCCGCCCAAAATCAACCAAACTCGACCAGAGACATGTTAACAAATTCTCCATATATTTTCACTAAAAGATATCTCATCGGCTCTACACCAAAAATGAAAAAAAAAATGGATAGAACCAAAAGAAAAGGATAAGAAATACCGAGACATTAGAACTGCTCAAAATATGGACAAATAAAAACAAAATGGTCTTCAATGGAGGGAATTTTTTTTTTTTTTACCAATATCAAAGGCCAAAGCGGCTTGAACTCTATTTGAATCACATAACACAGTTATGGGAACAAATTAAACCCTGGACAAAGAGCAATATTAGAATCTCGAAATAGATCCAAAAATAAAAAGTGGAGAACTAAAAAGTACTCACCAGAGCTTGCATAGAGGCAGACTGTTGTTGCTGTTGCTGTTCCATTGCAGCAATTCGATGTGTGTGACTTTGAATAGTCCCAAATGCTGGATTGTTCTTTCTTCCGATTTGAATTTACAGCTATGATATCATCCTGCATTATTACCACAAGGCTCTGCACAAATACAATATCTAAATGAAAGGAATAAATTGCAAAACTGATACAGCAATAATGAACTTGAAGAGCATGACCAAGTTGAAAAATCCAAGTTGATAATAACTATCTCAGTATGCAACTATTCATATATTCAAGTGCATCAATCATATTGCATCAAATAAAATATTCCAAGCAACCAATTTTGATTAAAATCCTTATCAAACTGCGCTAAACATATAATGAAATCAAAAATTACTCACAGCATTGTAACACTAAGGCAATAGATCAGTTACATCAATTCCCCTGATATATTGTTGTGCTCTAACCTCCTGCAATAATTTTAATTTTCATCACCGGCAACAATATCAAAACAGAAACGTCAAGTCTCAGTACCTAAATATCCTAAACTTTGGACCACAATTGACATGGGCACTTACAGTGAGAACAAATTCTGCAGCTGATAAGTTCTTGAGGAATCAAAAATTTCACAGTTGGGATAAAATCAAACTATCCATATAGATGCAACACCATCTATATCAAACCTAAAGCTCACTTTCCAAGCTTCACTTTTCATATCTAGTCGGTCTCAATCCACTTTAAGACCAGCTCATTATATTCACAAACTTTCCAAACAAACACCTAATTTATACCCAATAAAGAGTCCAGATCGAGACCCCTATGGTAAAATACCAGCATGGTTGAGCACAGGATGACATCTAGCTACTATATATTACTACGAGTAGCCGTGACCAGAAATGTAAAAAAATTCTTCTACTATGTAGGTCCAATTCCACAGATACATATATCCAAACATAAAAGACACGAGTGACCAAGTTTACAAGGGTCAGTGACACCAGAAACACAGGTCCGAAGTGAGAGATCAAACAACCCCTTTCTGGATAGCTTTGAACTAGAGAAAAAGGGTAGGGGCATCTGCTTAACCCTACTTCACTAAAGAACTGAGATCAAAGAAGAGAAGCAAAATATCTATCCTTAACAGGAATTTGGTGAGTCGGATCTTAAGTATACCAAAGTGATCCCCGTTCCAATCAAGCCAATGCAAGTGAAAGATACACAATTATATCTAGAAAATATCCAAGCTATCATGATGTTTCCTTAAAAAATAAATCTAAATTGGGATATTTCTGATGTGAAGTCAATCTTTTAACAATATGTTATGTCGAATAATGAATTTAAGAGAGATGAAGAAAAAGGAGCCGCGGTTGTAGTTTATGTTGTTTGAGACTCGAATATTCCAAAATGAGCACTCAATCAACCTATTCTCTCTACTTTTCCATTTGTAGTCTTTCTCTAGTTACTAATCTCTTGTTTCTTACGACACAGAAAAATTATTGGTAGCAGTGTCGAGAAAATAAATACTTCATAAGACAATTAAAAAACATAATTTCTAATACTAGCAACCAAAATTGAAAATGAATATAAAAGGGAGATTATAATGAAACAACTATAAGCATCCAGTATGTCACAATAAAGAGACAATACCTTCTCAAATGCCACAATCAAGTTCTCCCTTGCAGTTGAAAAGGGATTATCCACAACCAGGCTACGAAAATATCGATAAACAGTGACCACCTCATCGCCTGAATGAGAGGCCAGTATAGCAAGCTGAAGTATAATGAGGATCACAGTGAAAGATCAGAAATCATATGCAAGCACATCAACGGAAATAATGGCAGCTATTGTGTTTACAAAAGTAATAAGAAAAATAACAAGACAACACCTGATGATGAGGATTCCCACTTGATGGCCAACAAGATGCAGCTTGCAAGTAGTAACTTGAGGCAGCAGCATACTCACGAGTTTTGGAGTCCCCCTCTCCATACAGTCCTTTGTAGCATGCAAGGTCACCCAAGTAAATCAAACAGCGGTGACATGATATCAAACCTTTCTTCATGTCAGCAGATTTCATTCCATCCGTATCCATAACAATTCGATTTTCAGAATCACAGACAAATAGCCAAGAGGAAGCCCATACTTTGCTCTGATCTTCACTATTAAATCATGTTAAAATCCAGTCGCTTCTGAAAGGAATGTTTTAAACTGCAATCCTATTTTTGTAATAAGATCAGGCCGAGTAGGACCCTTCAAACTTTGTGATGAGTTTGAACCTGTAGAAGCCGTAGCAGCACTAAAGTGTGCACGCAATTCGTCGATCCGCTTGTAATGTAACTGCCACAAAGCATACTCAACATTGAGTTGCTCTGAAAATGCATGGTCCTCTAGAATTATAGCTTCATAATTCTCACGTATCTGCTGCCAGGCATTGGGATCTGATGGAACTCGCGCTTGGGCAGACCTTCGACGCCTGCTCTCCAACTCAGTAATCTGTAGAAGAAACGTATGTGTAAAAGAATGCAGATAACGAGGCATAAACCTGAAGAAAAGGCTTGCCCACACATAGATTCCTATTGTAAGTCTTCCAAATCGATACTGTAAACAGTAAAATTTTAACACACATGCAGTTCCAACATTGATAGCCCAGACATGTTAGAACAAAGTATGGAGTGCATGCAGCACACATATGCAGTTTCAAAACTGTTAACCAGAAGAATAGATATACCTTGTCATACAAAAGCTGAGCACGCTCCCAACATTTTATCAGTCTGAGTGATCATCATCCATCAAATATGTTTGATTAACCGCAAGCAGCATCAAATCTGCACAAATGAAAATAAAGAAAAACAAACTCACATCAGATAATGAAGGAACAATCTACCAAATACAGCTTCAACCATAAAAATCATCCCTTAGATTCCAGTGAAAGCTTTATATACCATGACTAGCCCCTCCCCGTAAAATTCGAAATTCTAGAACCAAATAAGTCCTTAAGGTCACGATGCTTCGGACCGTGTTGGGTTTCCAAGCAAACCCTAATTTAACAGGGTCGAGAAACCATAGCTAGGTTTATAAGAAAAAAAAAAAAAAATTGGAAAAACTGTGAACAAAAAAGAGCTTGAAAGCACATAGAAATAAAGAAAAATTTGAGATCCGGAGAAGCAAAAAACAAGAAGAAACATAGATCAATCGGCTCCAATTACAAGA
>NC_020495.1:17619755-17624962 GCF_000184155.1 Fragaria vesca subsp. vesca
AGAGGAGGAGGAGGAGAGAGAGAGAGNGAGAGAGAGAGAGAGTGAGGGTGTGGTTTGGTTTCTTTTGGTTTTTTGGGTTCAAAACGGGGATGAAGTTAGAGAGGCAATTTCTTTATGTTTCTTTTTTCTATTTATTTCATTACCACTACCTAAAATACGAGGACTTCTTTTATTTTCCAGCCCAGGCGAACAAAATATAGAACAAAATAAGAATCATGCTTCTAATCACCATGACATCATCAATAGCCAACAAAATATAGAAATCCACACTTAGTTCTAAATCAATCTTTATGTCATAATAAAACAGTAGTAATTCAATCCTAGAAGATAAAAGTTCATCAAACCTTCAAAACTATTTCTAGTCGTGAAGAGCATGAAACCCACAGATATGTGATTACAGAAAAAAGAACAAAATGAAACGTATTATTATTAACTTGACAGAATCATATGGAAAGTGGGTAGTAATGAGCATGAAAATTGAATATAGATACCTCATCGATAGATTTTGAGTCACTTAAATTAGATGAGTGAAAGAACACTATTTTACTCCCTAGTTCAATCGAGTGACTAAAAAATACCAAAAGTTGATAGGGACGCAAGTTACCAACCAAATAAACACTCAGAGCAGCATAGCTTTTTGCACATTAAATGCAGTAATCCTTAAAATCTTATGACGGTATATCATCACAACAGCAAATTTTGAAATATGCATCAAGTGTCAGATCTATGACATGAAATGAAACGTTCAAAACTTTGTAGATATCTTCTGGAGTTTTGGCCTCCATGACCTCAATATCACAAGCAAGGGTAAGATAACCATCACTGAGTTTAGCGTTATTAATAATGTCATGCATTGCTTCTCTTTCGTCATCTTCTGACATCATCTCATCATTAAGCTCAAAATTACTACCCTGTAAAGGCCAACGGGAAAACAAGCATCAGAAACACACTATAAGATACTAATGTCAAATTCACACCAACAAGCATTAGAAACACACTATAAGATACTAATGTCAAATTCACACCATTCAGCCCATGTATAATTTTCTAGAGCACCTAATGCATTCATATGCAGAGAGAGAGAGAGAGAGAGAGGAATTTGAAGAACCGCTTTACAAATATAAATTCCATGACTTACATGTTGGGCAAGGATGTAACAGATTTGCTTTTTACGCAGATCATCACAAGATGTAAAGACTTGCTTTACATACTGCGAACATACTCAAAATTGTTAGCACCAAATCATATAACTTGTATAATCTTCTGTCAACTTCCCTGGTCAATTAACAAAACACATGCCATTTTTTTTGAAAAGCACAAACCTCCTTATTGTCAAGGAAAAGGGCAGTCAGAAGTGCATTTGGATATTCTTCAAATTTCAGATTTATCATGGATGCGATATCCAAGACTAACATATCATCCGGTCCAGGAACCAATCTACAGTACGACGAGATACAAATTAAACGTCAAATCACAATGACACCTTTCATAACATTATATCAAACAATTACTTCAATAAGTTGGTGGAGCAACTGTTACAGAATTATCCAACTAAAACTGGAAAAGCAAACTTGGTATATTATTTGCACAAAACATGCTACATTGGGCAACTTCTCTGAATCAAGGTACAGTCTGCTTACCTTGCCAAACTGATGAGGTAAAGACAAGTCCTCTTAAAATTTGTCTTACCAACATGCTCGACTAACAGATCAAGGTCTTCAACCTGGCATTGGACATTTGGACAAGCTATCAGTACCAGTCCCAAAAAGAAAGGGCTTGTCGGGCAAAGAATGTTGACAAATTAATATTTGGTTTTACCTCCATTAAAAGGTCAACAGCTTCCGGTTCGGCATTGTGCTGCATTGCATTTAAGAATTGATTAGAGCCAATATATATACATTTTGAATACATTTTCCTAAGAAACACTAAGAGAGATGTGCTATTAAATTATATTAATTTCCAACTCTATAGATTGTCTAAAACTGCATGATACAGAGCAGAGTTTGATTTAACTTTAATGTGTAAACTATTATTCTGGGATTCATTGAAGCTGTGTGACTAACTGTGCTCCAATTAACTATTTTTGGCACATCATCCTGAGTCAAATTTTGATTGCAATGAATCGGCTAATACAAGATAAAACACAACTGAACAGACAAGCACAACCTAATTTCATATTCACACCCTAATTTCAGAAGCATTTGATTAAAAAAATGTTTAGACAGGAAAAATACAAACTTGTTTCTCATCTTACCCTCGTGTGAAAAGCAACTATTTGTTGTACTAGCTCCATTAGATCATCAAACGGGGTCTCATCACTCTGCAACTGAAACAGCCAGTTAGCACCAATACTCAAGAGTTAACATACATATAGCATGAAACATAAGAGTTTCTTATCTTGATTAACTAACACATGTTACAACAACAATTGCAACGTTAAGTGATACATAATACAAGCATTGAAAGAAATTGCAAAATAATATTTTTTTAACAGTGTACTAATTTCAATGTACAGAAATGAATAATGATCGAGATTAACATGTCTTGCTACCTCAATTAAATTTTCCAACAAATAAAGCTAATACAACATGTCCAAAGGATAAAAATTCACACCTGTGCCTTGGCATATTCTTGAGCAATTTCTCCAGCTAAGTTCCTGATTACAAGATAGTCACAGTAGTGAGGATATATGTAGTCATATACCTAAGGGACCTTAACAAATATGCAAGGACTAAAATGATGAAACTCACATACCACAAATTGCATATCATTCTGTTAGAAATTAAAAGATTCTAACCTGACATATTCATGTCCCCATGAACCAATATTCTGAACCCAACAATCTAAACTTTAAGCTTTCCTGAAAGAAGTGGACATATAAAGACATCATTACACACAGCTGTTATATATGACAAGTTCAAATAGTTATGCAATAGACAAAAGTATAATGCAGACACACCAAACTTCAAATAATAGACATACCCGTTCTCCTTCAGCATACATGGTCAGTGCCAAAACCGACAGTATATCCGCAAGGTATTTCTGCATGCAATACACAGTTTATTATTTATATAAAAGAAAAAAAATCTTATTATTATGGAAGTCGACAAGGCACTGATAGTTAAAGCATACCTTCAAATCTGAATCGGTCATTGTTTCATAGTATGCTTTTAGAGTTCCGTAATGTGGGCGAAAACTTTGGTAATGAGGTCATGGAACTAGTTGAGGTACGAATTTCCTGCCTACAAGATGAAATTTGATGTCATATCAAGCCACACAATAGTATCTGATCCATATAAGCAAATATTTTTGCTGACGAGTTAATATTAGTCCAGGTAGTAAGATGCAGCTGTAGGGGTGAATACTGGCCAAAACTTGAAGCTTCCGTATCAAATAAAGTGAGGTCAAGTAAATTGCAACCCAAGAGAAAATATAGCACATACAAATCGTGGGCTGTAAATTACTAAAAAACACAACACAGGCAGAAGAAAGAAGAAAAGAGAGGTCATAGAACATACCTCTAGCGCAACTTTCTGTAGTCCGGAATCTTGAACCCTCTCCAAGTACTAATTGCTGCTTGAGGGCCAAATCTTCATCGGACTGCGCATAACACAGATACAAATTCAGCGAAACCGACAATTATTTGTAACCAATTCAAAAGCCGAACCCATTGCATTTACTTAACCAATACAGCTTGAATCCTCAGATTTTTCGATTTTAGATAATACAAACTTGGATAAACCGAAAACAAAATTGTCAAAACCCTAAGAGATTGGAATTGCATACCAAATCCTCGTCTTTCTTTTTGGAATCCTTTGGGGGCGGAGGTTTGGTGGGCTCATCATGCTTGCCGCTGCCGCTTGCGCTGTTGGTCATGGTCGACGATGCTCACTTTCTCTACTTTCCTCTTGAACAAGATTACAAGAAAGTGGAGACTAGGGCTGGGCATGAGCCGGGACGGGCCGGGTATTGACTGATCCCGGTCCCGAGGACGAGACGGGATTCCCGTTTTTCACACCAGATCCGGAAGCCCGATCGGGTGAGATACGCAGTGGTGCCTTGAAGAGCTTGCGAAGATCTGTGACGGAGGCCCCAGGTAGTCTCTAGAGAGAAAGAGATTGGTGATCGAATTGGGTATTGGTGAGAAGTGAGAAGGATTAGTATAGGGACTGAATTGGGAAGACTGGAGATTTGGAGAGATTTCAGTTAAGGGTCCGCGGGGAAGGGTATATGAGAAGCCAGAGAAGGGAAGCCACATGATATAAGAAAACAAAATTTAACTAAATTTAATTTTAATGGGCCGGGACGGATTAATCGGGACCTAATGGGCTAGTCCCGGCCGGGATTACACATTTTCATATCAAAACCCGTTTCGTCCCGCACATTTTCAGAACGGGATCGGGACGGGATCTCGGGGCCGGTTTTAGATGCCCAGCCCTACTAGTATTGTTACAAGAAAGTGGAGACTCCTTGCCTTCGATGCTGCTTTTTATGGTGAGTCGGACCTAAACCCACACCATATCTCCTTTTTATTGGGCCTCCAGACCGGCCGGCCCATATAATATGATCTTTGTTTTTACTTTTTCTTCTTTCTTTTCTTTCGCAGATTAAAAAAAAAAAACAGATATTACACTAGTTAAAACTGTTTTAATATTCCCGGAGTTTTAATATATACTAATTAAAACTGTTTATATCACAAAGACATA
Organism: Fragaria vesca subsp. vesca; assembly: GCF_000184155.1. Classification (NCBI taxonomy): domain Eukaryota; kingdom Viridiplantae; phylum Streptophyta; class Magnoliopsida; order Rosales; family Rosaceae; genus Fragaria; species Fragaria vesca. Next base: position 17,624,462 of record NC_020495.1, read on the forward strand.
TTCTCAATACAAAGCCTCCCTCTCACCCATCTGCACCCATCTGCATATTAAATGTTTATATTTATGATCTATATTAAAAAAGTTAATTAATATATATTATTTATTTACATTAAATATATGTATATTTATTAAGTGGGTTTGGGGATGAGGATCACAATCTCATCCCCGCTCCATTCCCAATCTTAGATTAGAGATCCACATCCTCGTTCCACATTAGTCCTCGATTTCTCCCCCGTTAGGGGCGGGTATCCCATGGAGCTCCACATAGAAACCATAGCTGGGTTTATAAGAAGAAAAAAAATTGGAAAAAAATGTGACGAAAAAGAGCTCGAAAGCACATAGAAATTAAGAAAAATTTGAGATCCGGAGAAACGAACAACAAGAAGAAACATAGATCAATCGGCTCCAATTACAAGAATTAGAAAAGAAAGATGGAAAAGGTACCTCCGGATTTACGGACAATTGATGAGACTAGAGCATCGGATGGAGAAAGAGAAAGGG
>NC_020495.1:17624982-17629475 GCF_000184155.1 Fragaria vesca subsp. vesca
GAGAGAGAGAGAGAGTGAGGGTGTGGTTTGGTTTCTTTGGGTTTTTTGGGTTCAAAACGGGGATGAGGCAATTTCGTTATGTTTTCTTTTTTCTATTTATTTCATTGCCACTACCTAAAATACGTCGACTTCTTTTATTTTCCATCCCAGGCAGCTACACTTGACTTGCCATTTTGCATTTCATTAGGATTTATGATTCCGTTTGACTTGAAATTTTGTGTGTTTGAAATTCCATGTGTACTACTGATCAGATATATGTGCATGTCTCAAAATATAGACACCAGTGAGTTTACTAAGTTATTCATGCCGAACCAGTGCCCAGAATATTATTTCATCTCATCTGTGAATCAGAAAATGTGATTACACACTCTCACGTAGGTGAGATGTAACAACCCATCTAAAAATTTGGTCAACCCGAATCAACGTCACTTATCACACTAAATATTACCTACACTATTTTCTGACTTATAACTCTTGATTGTTTCGCACACACTCTCACATAGATGGGATGTGACTTATTCACCAATTATCGATAACGTTTTGAGTCCGGATCCACTCGGTCAACCTTAAACCAACGTCACTTATTACACGAAAACGTTATTACCCACCCCTTCTTAACTTATTGTTGATTCTTTCACACACACATACTCTCACGTAGATGAGATGTAGTAGCCTATCTAAAAATTTGGCGAATTTAACCTCCTGACGATAGGGCTTCTTATAAGGAAGAATAAGCGTAAATAGAGTTGACCACCTTGATCGGAGTCAAAACGTTATCAAAAATATGTGATATTTCTACCATAGCCGTATTTCACTATACCTATCACATCCTACGGACGATTTTTCAAAATTTTGTTTGCAAGATATAGTTGTTTCATAAAGATGTACACTTGCATAAAACCTACTATACAAATTATACCACTGTAGTAGACACGTTGTGGTTCCAATGACTAAAATTAAAAATTAAAAAAAATCTTGACCGTCTAATGTGATTAGTGTATTTAAATACGGCTATAGACAAAAATTTACCAATTTTCGATAACATTTGAGTCTCGATCCACTCGGTCAACTAGTAGGCTTACTAGGATTTTATTGAATAAAACGTACTAAATTGAAAAAACGTTAAATTTGACATCGTCAATGTGATTACGGAGGAGTAATAAGCATTTGGGTAGTCGTAATAGGCTCTTGGTAAAGAAATAGATTCCGTCCGCCGTCGTTTCGATGTCGGTCAAACTAGTCAACCACATGTACCCTTCTTCCCCCCTAAAGGCAGCCTTGTCACGCATATATCATTTTCTCAAAATTTTTACATGGGTAGAAAGAGCGCATCACCCTGAGCGCGCACTAATTTTCACGGAATTTTTTGAACACCCGAGCTATTTGTTACCATTTTTGCAAGATTTTTAAGATAGCATCTTCAGTACACGACGCGTACCTTTACATACATACATGAATAATCAAAATTAGAGAAAATAATATATAAACATAATGGTCAAACATATTAATTATTATAAACAGTTAATATTGCGTCGTGTAAACACACGTCGTGCATACAAGAATTTTCTGATTTTCAAATAAAAAAAATAACTTAATAGTGAGATTTGACCCACGTGGCGGCGTGGCGCATTGAGGGCTGCGCACATGTCCATGTCATTAAAGTCTTACTTTTTTTTCCCACCATTTTCAGAGCTTTAAAAATTCATAGAAAATAGCTCCGGTGTCGGAAAAATTCACCGAAAAATGTCACGGACCACTCGCGAGACCCACTTCACAACTAGGTCCGTAAATTTGAGGTTCGTAATCATGACAAACTAGAAAATATCCTCGACGTCCGCATACTTTAGAAAAATGTAATAAATAGCTTGGGTTTCTAAAATACGTCCTGAAAACTCTCACATACTCTGATACTCATAATGTCGCGTACTTCGTTATAAAACCGTTCGATTTGAGTTTCCTTTTATTTTCAGTTTGGTTTTTTCTTGATAGGTGTTTAGAAACTTAGGGTTAACTGAGTTGACCAATGCCCAATCAATGACAAAAATAGGTAAATTTGTTAGCATAGCCATTTTATCTCCTCGTGAGACTATCGAACGGTGTGATTACCCAAAATATGTTTCCTCCACATTGTTGTTGTACAATGTGTTGTTGTCCACATAACAAAGTAACAACGTTAAACAACATTAGTAGACATTCTAGGATTTAATTGAATGAAATGTGTTAAAATGAAAAAACATTAAATTTGATATCGCTAATGTCACAACAGAAGCTCATGTGGTAGATATTGTAACTCTAACCTGAAATGTACAGGTCTTAAATCATCATGCAAAAATGTCTCTATACTATGATATATAGAAATGTGACATATATGTTTGTCAAGATACAAACTCATTTATTGTTCCTGATTCGGATATTGGGACATACATGAAGGTGAGCTTAGATACAAAACATCATTGCCTTACAAGAACTAGTTATCGTTCAAACTTGAGCACTACTTTTATATACATTTGTCTTCTAGACATACAGATCATTAATCCAATGTAATAATTACAAAAAAACACACTTTTGTAGGTTTCCTAGACCAATGCCGACACATTGTTTTGGCAAAATGTTAATTCATACGGGGTTTAGACTATTACTTCATTAGTGATGCCAAACTTTATTCACTCAGAGCATCTTTAACAAACTTTCTATTTTAACTCCTTGGCTATTTTAGAGAGCGTGTTTAGCTTTTTTGGATGTTTTAGGAGCTCCAGCAGATTAGCCAAACTTGAGGTATTATGACTTTAGCTAGCTATATTTAGCTAGCGAGATGACTCATATGAGGCTAGCTATAATTTAATGCATTTCTTGTAAAATATTTTATGTGATATATAAATATATTTAAACTATTTAATTTCTATTTGAAGAATAATGTTGATGTAATGCTAGCTAAAATAGAGAGCATTGATACAGTCACATTTATAAAGTGACTAGCCAAAATGACATTTTAGCTAATTTGACTAAAATTTAACTTAAAAATGGCTAACATTGTTTAAGATGCTCTCAATGGGAACTATTGATTACACTCTTCAAATAAAGGAGATAAAAACTAAAAATGCATTCAATCACAAAGCTACAGAAGTAAATACTCGTTGCATTACTTTCTCTTTATCCAACATTTCAAAGTGATCAACCATTTGTAGTAACTCTTCTTTAGGTTCTATGGTTATCTTAGCATAAATTTACAATAATCATGAAATAGTAATAAAAAATCCATTTAGATGAAGAACTATAGTTATCTAATGAGACTAAAAATGTAAGATAATTTATATCAGCATTTTGTCCAGCCATTTTTTCAGACAGCTAAGCAGAAACAATCGGCAACAAGTCTTTAAACGATAAAGCAACACTCGATCGACAATTCACACAGCAATATTAATTCACATAGTAAAAGATAATCTGCTATCTAATATATATAGGTGCCTCGAGGATTTATCTTCAACTCATTTATTAGAGTCCAAGATTCACTTGAGTCCTTATTAGCTAAACCTAATGTTTATCACTTTTAGTTAATCAGGTAATTAAGTTAACAAACTAGTCTCCTACTTCTCGAATGACATAAAGTTCAACAGATAACAATAGAGTCCCAATTAAAGCAAAGTAAACTGATTGCCGTTATCCACCTAAAGGATTGCACACAAAAAAACCTAGCATTACTAAAGGGACAATTGATTGCCTCACAAAGCACATAACTTGCATTTATGATCCTAAATTCTACAAACACCCCCACATTTTGCCTACATTTGGTCAATTAAACAGTACAAAAACATTATAGTTAAGATCACAGTGATTGCAGCGGATGCTAATACAAACATAGAAATACAATCGGGTGATGAAACTGAACAGAGTATCTCTTACTAGAGCAAAGCAATTAAAAACGATAACCAAATTGTGAAATTGATCGGCAATTCTCGTACACAGAATCAAGCACATTATTATATCCAAAAGCAGCACAATAAAGCCCAAGCCTCCATTTCAATTCAACACATTATTCAATCAAAAACTCTTACCTAGGGCTTGGACGATATGGCAGCCGAGCGTGGAGTGCTTGTTGAGAACCCTAGCCCCAGCGGTACAAAACGTCGCAGGTCCGCTGCGACACTCCTAAGCGATATTGACCGAGAGTGTGGCCGGTGAGCCCGACTATCTCGGAGGAGAAGGAAGAGCCACTGAATGAATTCGCTACACTATGCCTCGCTATGTGCTTCCACGTCTCTTCTTGCTCTTTGGCTCCTCAGAAAACTAGATTAAAAGAGAGATCAGAGTGTTTGAGCTAAACCCTTAACATGTAACGCAGACCGCCGGTTTTTAAGAGAAGGGCTTAAAAATGAATCACAAAAAATGAAGGGCAAATTGTGCAACGTGGCGTGCGGATAGACGTTTGCTCCTCAGTTTATCAGAAGTTCAGAACCAGAGAGAGAGAGAGAGAGAGAGAGAGAGAGAGGAGGAGG
>NC_020495.1:17629495-17637772 GCF_000184155.1 Fragaria vesca subsp. vesca
AGAGAGAGAGAGAGGGAGGCATGGCAGTAGGCATGAGCTACTGCTGCAAGCCTTCCCCATTTCTCGGCGGACACCCAACTCGTTTTCGTTTGGTAACCCCATTTTCACCTTCTCAGAATTTCATTGATTTTACTAGAGGGACTGATAGTTGTGTAATAATACTGCTCTAGGGGAAATCGAAGCCTTCTTTTGCTGCTGCTGTTGAGGCTCCTCGAATCAGTGCATTGTTTTGGGGAGCAAACAAGTCCCCGGACCCAAAACAAATAGACACCAATGTTTCACTCGGGGATTTCACTTTGACACCCCCACAGGTACTCACTTCTCTTTGCCATCTTATTAACATGCTGCAATTCTCTCATTGGCTTCTTTTGGTATTTCAAGGGAGGAGGAATCTCACCTAGTCAGATATCGGTGTCAGTCGTTTCTTCCATCTCCGATGTATCATCCACTGACTGGGATGCCTGCAGTTTGGATGCTACCGGACCTGATCATTATAACCCATTTCTCACTCATACTTTTCTTTCCAGCTTGGAACACTCTGCTTCTGCGGCCAAGGTTAACTTCATGTCTTTCTGTCTGTTTTCGGCCTTTCGAGTATTGTAAATGAGTGTTTTTTTGTACAGGAAACAGGATGGATTCCGAGCCACATTGTTGCTAAGGATGAATATGGAAACACTTTAGGTGTTGTTCCACTCTATCTTAAAAGGTTTACCATCTGCGCTCTTCTTTATATATGCAAGCTCTAATTGTTTGGTTAAACGTACTTATACATATCAAAGCTGTTGATTTCTTCTTCTATTGGTGCTGCAGTCATTCTTATGGCGAATTTGTTTTTGATCATTCCTGGGCTGATGCGTATTATAGTTTTGGGTCGAGATACTATCCAAAGTTACAGTGTTGTGTCCCTTTTACTCCAGTAACTGGCCCAAGGATTTTAGTACGGAATACCTTGTTCAAAGATCAAGTTTTTGACATCATAGTTTCTGCTCTCAAGGATCTGACGGCCAAGGTATTGAGTTAATAAAATTTATCGATTAAGCCTTTAATTTGTTTCTGTATTTTTCTTTCCATACATACTGTTGTGGCCTACGATTAATAATATTGCATCTTGTGTTCGAGTATTTCTACTCTTCAAAGGCTACTTTGTCTTATCAACTCTTTAGTTGACAAGTAGGAAACATATAAGCATATTAGATGTTTCATTGTGAATGAATTGCTCCATTTGCGTTACCTTAGTTTAGGTCATACACTCAATATTTGTCAATTTGTACTTCAAATTTGGACTAGGAGTCGTGCATTTGATTTGGAAATTATTATCTTCATATGAAACGAAGAACTGAAAACAAAATAGATGGCTCGTTATGTTTGAAATTTTTTATTTTCTTGAGCCTCTGCGCTGGTTGTGCTTTTATTTTCTGGTAGAAAACTGGTGTTAAATTGTATTCTTGGCCTGACTGGAATTGTTATCTAAGGTGGCAAAGTTAGTGTGGCACAAACATGAGTGATCCTAAAGAGTCACAGAAAGATTTCTTTGAAGGGACATAATTTGATACTTAGACTCGGTTCTTTGAATGCAATTGCAGTTTTAATCATGGCATCTAGGTTTCAATGCCAAAATGCTCCCTGACTTTATGTGCAAATTTTCAATCTCCTTCCGTTCTATTAGTTCTGAATGTTTCCCCTGTCTGACTAATCCCTTGGTTTCCATCCATTTTCCTATTACCTCCATGTGATTGGAATTGAAAAATGAACAAAAATAAATAAATAAAACAAGAGTTAAAAAGTAGAAATATCTCCTGGATCCTCTCTCTAAGACCAAAACGTACGAGTACGACCCCCCTGCTCTCTCTCTCTCTATATCTCTCTATCTCTATGAAATCTTCTGCAGCCACAAAAGAAGGAGAAGAGGGAGAAGAAGCAGGAAGAGCTCTAGATGTTTTTATTTTGGGGATTAGATTTCAATATCAATTGATGTGTTAAATAATGTCATCAATCTCGTTGGTTAAATACAAGTAGCATTTGCTTGATTATAGTTGTCACATAACTTGGTGATTTGCTGGTTTGTGAATCAAGAATCCTCATATGTAGGAACATCTCACATGTTGGATCTTCAACAACTGTAGCGGTCTTTAAGGACCTTGAATAAGGTCGCAATTAGGCGTTCTGGAGACTTGGATCATGTAATAGGCCAACAGATGTATCACACATACTTGAATGTTCTGTGCTTGTTGCTGAGAGGTCTCATTTAAGATATCAGTAATGATGACACTTTACTGGAAGAATTTCACTTTAAGAATAAGGATAAGGGGAAGAGAGAGAGAGAGTTTGCATGAAATATTCGTCATTTTTCGGTGATGTGATTGGCATGTAACTGGAAAGTAGATGGATCACAGGTTTTGATGGAGAAGGAGACATAACATTGACAAGTAATAAAAGAGCACAAGGACTTCTTGAAAATAACTAGTCAGGCAGGAGATTGTTGATTTGTGCCGAAGTTGGGGACATTTGTTCTTTAGACCTTTCACTCTATTGTGATTTTCCAAGTAACTATGCAATGGCTTTTGCTCTTTCTAACTTCTTTATTTTAATTTTTTACTGACTTGTGCTATTTTCAATTTGCAATACCTGTTAGCTTATTCTAATTTGTGTCTTCTGACAGTACCAGATTTCATCACTGCACATAACCTTCCCATCTGAAAAGGAGTGGGACAAACTGAGTGAAAAAGGGTTTCTACAGAGAATTGGAATGCAGTACCATTGGAAAAATCGCAATTATAAAAAGTGAGTAATGCAGATCATATTTTTTTGTTTGGTTTGTTTATCATTCTAACATAGTAACTCATAGTAGTGTCTTTGTCATATTCCTTGGAGATTAATTTGGGATTGAAAATATAAAAGCAATATCTTATTGAGAGTGTAACACTACATTAAGGTAATGTTAGGATAACACTGGTGATTACTAATAAGAAGATTCTATGGTATGTATATATCATCCCTGTTCACATTATCATAGCTTTACTCTGAGCAAAATGAGCTCCTTTTCTTTTCCTGAATCAATTATGTGCTTGTTTGGTGACTATTTCCTGTAACAGTGACTTCCACATTGTCATCTTACCACTAGATACACCACACCAGATGGATCACATAAAAAGGAATATGCTAGGATATCCTTATTTAGTCTTTTTTGTTTGTGCTTCGAGCATGTGTGAAAATTCAGAAACTATTTTCTCTTTTTTTGCTTGTGGGGGTGGGGAAGGTGAGGGTGAGGGTGTGCTGCTCAAGCTGAAAGATTGTATGCATGTTAAATACTACTGTAATAGTTGTATGGATTATGCAATTTGCTGACCTATAGCAGTTTATTCATTGGCATCTCAACCCTTCCAGACTTGTTATGCAATGTCTCATGCAGTGCTGTATCTGAATTATCAACGCAATCCCAATAATATCACAGAAAGAGGGATCCTTATTCAGATTTTTTTCCCTCATACATATGGAGGCTCTTCTCATAAAAAGGGATCCTCATTGTTGGGGAGAGCCAGGAACGTCTTAGCTGTACGCTAACTCGCTAACTTAGTTTAGTGGGTGTTTTAGATGCATGTGAAGTACTTGATTGAGGGGCAGGCTAAGTCTTCTAGCTCTACATGAATTAGGTGACAGTTGAAGTCAGTAGAAGCCTAATTAGTATTAAGCATATGTCACAAGTTATCTGGGGCACCTCTTAGATTAGCTTTTTTCTTTTTTAGCTCCAGGCATTGGGATAAACCTACAGTATGGTATTGTGATCCAAACTTTCTGTGTTTAGATCTCCCATTCAAGAATTGTCCCTGCATGAAATCAGCAAAGTCAAAATATATATCACCATTTGATATCATACGTACATGGTTTCAGTGTTTCCTCAACCCACTCTGTTTGTCTATATCAGTCATCAATTAGATGAGTAAATAACACTCTCAGCTCTTCCGATTCCAAATTTCCCTATGGATTGGACTGAGGCTCCATTAAAATTCATTCTATCATTTCTATGTGTCCATCATTCCTGAAAGTAGCTGGTGTTGGTCCAGCAGACCAAGCCAATAAAACAGCAGATTTCCTTGCAGCTTTGGCTTCCAAGAGGATGTGTCTGTCGGATTGGGTTTCTAATCCACCTTCCTCATAAAGTTTTGCTGTTATCAGATGCTTCCCATAGCATTACCCTGAAATTTCTTCCGTATAGGTGATGTGTGATAGTTTATTTATATTTCTGGTTCTTTTTTATTTAAGTTGTGTCTGGTGAAAATAAATAATAGCTTCTGCTTCAGTTGATTTTTGGGTAGGCAAGATCCTTACATGGGGACCTAACAAATAGAAGGTTTGGGTCATTGGATTGTGCCGAAGGTTTGGGCCCACATTCCATCCCTTTTATTATGAAAAGGGGCTTCCTTGCCTATATCACTAAAGCGGTCCAACAGTACTTTTCTCACCACGTTAGATCATAGAAGTCCAAAAATCAATATGACTTTACGATCTTGTGATTGATAAGTGGAATAGTTAAAGCTAGAACTTTGTTGTTTGTGAACAGTTTTGATGAGTTCTTGATGGACATGAAGCAAAGTAAGCGGAAAAATATTCGTCAAGAGCGGAAAAAGGTTGGTCCTTCTATCATGGTTTCTTACTTTTCATTTGTTATGTAATGAACTTTAACCAAAAAAATGTGGAATTTAGAAATGTAATAAATAAACGTTGGGCAATTACTTATTCTAGAAAGGTGGCTTTCCTGCTAGATTGTTTCATGTTAGCAAACATCTAGATAATAGAAAATATGTTGCTTCTTGGGTTGGGACCAAGATTATGTGCATATAGAAAATGTCAAGATTTAAATGAGAAAATAGTAACACTGCTCACCACAATGAAAGGCTGTCCTGTACCAGTACCAGAACTAAATGGATGAAACCTAGCCATATATTTGTATATTATTAGCCATGGGTGCAAGAATTGAAGAACCATCACTCAACTCTTGGCAGCAAGACCAAGAATTGGGTTCAACATGAAAATGCTTCTGATCCAATAAATGTGGACCCTATGTTACATAAGTTTAGGCGCAAACTGTGGATAATAGGTCCAAATTTACAGTAATCCCGTTGATGGTTCTGCATAGAACCTCTGAGTAATGTCTTTCTGATTGGTAAGATCCTTGAGTTAGTTGACAGTATAAATTCTAAACTTCAAATCCTCCTTAAATAGATTTTTGGATCTCATGTTTTTCCCTTTTCTGGTCAATGTGGCGCATGGGATGATCCTGAATAGTTGTATTTATTTTCAATTGCTTGTGTAAATTTTGATTTCTTCTGATGTATTTTTTTTTTTTCCGTTTTTCATTTTTCTTATTTTAATTTGTGTCACTAAAAGTGTTGTGTACATTCATGGGTGGACATTTCTCAAGTGTAATATTATACATTTTGTCTGCTTATGCTAAGCTTTTGTACTAGAGTTTGCATTTTATTTGAACATAGTGCTAACTGCTAAATACTCAACTCTCACTGTCCAGATTTTGCAGCAGAATTTGACTATGAAACGGTTGCGGGGTGATGAAATAAAGGTATCTATCCTATAAATTGTAAACTCAAGTATTCTTTGTTGATTTCCTCTGATTCTAGTAGGCATTGAATTTGAGTATGTAAAATCAGTAAAAGTTTATTTATACCAATGTGGTATTTTACAATATATTCTGGATGATAGGTTGTTCGAACACCACCTTGACGTTGATTACACTTTATGTTACAGCCTTACAGAGAATAGTTGCAGCAATAGGTCTTACCTCTTTAATGATGTTTTGTTGGCAGGCTAGACACTGGGATGCCTTCTATAACTTCTACCGCAACACCACTGACAACAAGTTCGACCCTTATAAATCTCTTATGTTTGTTTGTTTGTTTGTTTTTTATCCTTGATTTTTCTCTCAAGAACATATCTCGTATGTTTTAAATCGCAAGACAATTTCCACCAATCAGATTTTATGCTTTATATTGTTTTGGAAACCTGTTAGAAATATAAATCGCTCGAATCTTAATTTCCCCTTCTTGATTTGTCCTGCAAAAGTTTTACTTCCATATCCTATCCACAGGTGGGGTACCCCGTACCTGACTAGGGAATTCTTCCACAACATAGGGTCAAAGATGGGAGATCAGGTACTCCTTGTTGTCGCTGAAGAGGGGGATGAGCTTGTAGCTGGAGCTCTTAATCTTATTGGAGGAGACACATTATTTGGTCGCCTTTGGGGATGCCATCCCCGAGCCTATTATCCAAGTTTGCATTTTGAAGCATGCTATTACCAGGTCTATTTATATTAATATTCTGATAGCAAGGCAGAAATTTTATTAGGTTCAGCAATCTTGGTTGACTTAAATATCTTTAAATATTGAAAATTTGAAAGGATGCATATACAGTACTGTTACAATTCTCTTATGGGATCCTGTCCATCTTTAAATCCTGAATGTTGATACAAGAAACTCAAGTAGTCAAGTACATAACAGACAGCTTTGTCACAGGCAATAGAAGCTGCAATTGAACTCGATTTAAGCACAGTGGAGGCAGGAGCGCAGGGTGAGCATAAGATTCAGCGAGGTTATATGCCTGTGGCAACTTATAGCTGCCATTACTTGATGAATCAAAGTTTCAAGAAGGCCATAGAGGACTTTTTAGTGCGTGAATCAACTCAGGTGATTGCATTTATATTTCTGTATCCCTAAGAATCATTCCACTAATTTACAACATCCTTGTGTCATTTTATCTCTGCTTCAGTGATGCCAATTTGTATTGATGATACCAAGTACTTTACATGCAGGTTAAGCTTGTGATGAAACTACTACATGATTCTGGTCCTTTCAAGGAAGGTGTGCACTAATGTATTGATATCGTTTACTGGGAGCAGATTTTAGCACTTTGTGAATTGTAGATCGAACCTTTTCTTCCTACTGATATTGAACTGGGAGATTCTGTACATAATTACAGTAGTGTCTTGAGTAAAAATTGCACAAAGTGTAAAATGTCACCCATCACTCGTATTCATTAATAGAATAGGGTTTTAATGATTTCGGGTTCAGCTCATTCAAGGGATCACCCTTTGATTCCATTTGTAAAGAAACCATGTAGTGGGACGTTAAATTGCCTACATACCTTTTGAGAGAATTTGATGTCTTGGTTTGGTACTTTGGTACCAAAAACTATTTCATTTTGGTTTACGAGCATTTCCATACAAAACCAATGTTTTTTCTCCGAGTCGGAAAATGGGAAACAACCCATTAAGTTTTTTCTCTTTTGGACAACCGATTTAAAATAGGCATGTATCAACAGTTTCGCAGAAACACAAAGTGGAACCGAGGCCCAGATGCTATTCTTTTATTTTCCATCTCCCTCGTACTTGCATAAGCTTATTTCTCTTCAGCTATTCTATACTCGTCTTTCATGCCTTCTCTAAGATCTAGCAGATCGTGTGCTGAGGAAATCAATTCCAAACCAGTAAGTATTTTGAGGACAATTGTATCTATAACATCATCATTAAAGTGCATCTTGAGAAAGTTCAAGTTCCATCCATTTTCGCTCCAACGCTCATTCAATTTTTAACGTCTGAATTGACAGTAGTCGTTTCAGAAATATTTTGAAGCAAAGGTCCATCAGATGTCCAAGTTTCATTCCAGAAATTAATATTTTGAAGCACTGGCTCCATCATCCCTCATATAGTGGCGCCAGATTAAACCCTTCTTCAACAATTGAACACCATGGAGAATACTTCTCCAAGTGCTAGAGCTCCTAAGGACAAGAATAACTAGCATCAAGAAGATCAATGTGAAAACGTTGCTCCACAATAGTCTTAGACTAACTGGTCTAAACAACGCCATATCTTGTAGACTAGGGACTACAGGAACAAGAGTAATAAGGGTGTGAATGAGACCTGCAGAGAACCTTGCCGGTGTTGATAGCTTGTACCACCATATATGTAACCACAACAGAGCACGTATCCCAGTGTTTCTAATAGAACATGGCAGGTGCTTTCCAGATTAAGGAACATATAATCAAGGAGAAATTATTGGTCACTCCATTAGCTTTCATGTGCTCAACAGTTTACTCCATTAACTTTCAATTTCAATCGATTACTCCATTAACTATCCAATGTCACACAATTTGGTCCATCCGTTAAGTCGCCGTCCAAATCAGTGGTTAAATTGCTGACTGGACATATTTTTCAACTGGAAATTCCATTTAACACCCCACCTCTCTCTCTCTCTCTCTGGCCAGCCATGG
>NC_020495.1:17638277-17681790 GCF_000184155.1 Fragaria vesca subsp. vesca
AAAAGCTGATTTTCTTGCCTACTTTGCGTCTTGATATCTTTCAGCTCAGTACCTTTTTTTTAAACCCGAAAGTACCTTTGTAAAGCTCATATATCCATATTTATGTGTGTAAAATTTCAGATGATTTGGTTAACATTTGGTTTGTCAAATTGCTTGCCAAAAACAGTAGCAGATTCAGCCAAAAGCTGAAATTTTCTGGGTTTTCAGATTTTTGCTTCAACTTTAAGAGAGCATAACTTCCTATCCACGGCTTTGTTTTCAAAACTTAAGCTATGTACTTAAAGCTTGTAATCTTATCTTTATAATAGGCTTTGGTTCATAAACTTTTGTTGGATTTGAGTGAGTGGAAAGTGAAGCCAAAAACCACAGCTTACTTACTGTTTGGGAAACCATGGCTGGCCAGAGAGAGAGAGAGAGAGGTGGGGTGTTAAATGGAATTTCCAGTTGAAAAATATATCCAGTCAGCAACTTAACCACTGATTTGGACGGCGACTTAACGGATAGACCAAATTGTGTGACATTGGATAGTTAATGGAGTAATCGATTGAAATTGAAAGTTAATGGAGTAAACTGTTGAGTGCATAAAAGTTAATGGAGTGACCAGTAATTAATTCTATAATAAAAACAAATCTTGAATCATGCACACCCTGAAATAAAAATAAACTCTCACGCAGCCATTTCCTTCGTATCATTGAGATTTCTGCACAAGTTTCCATGAAAATCAAAAAGACCTTCACTTTTATTTCGTCTTCGTCTAATCATGGTAGACATATATATGAAAGAATATTGTGTTATCTCCATCTTGCAGCACAATTTAATCCTTGACTTTTGCTGCCAATACATAACCTCCTGCTCTTGTTCCAAATTCAACAAAAATGGATTATTATTCCTAATAGGAGTCTTCTCTTTTTTTAAAAAAATATTGAACACAGAAAAACCAATGGCCTCCGAAAATTCTGAATCAGACAACCCATGCTTTCTAAGGAACTTTGTGTTCAAGAGAATGGAACTCTAGGTTCACTGGTATTAAGGATATCCATCTTATGAGAAAAGGTTAGGTCCGAGTTTGCATACCTAAACTTCTTGCCACCAGCTCCACGCGCATTCCAGCATAAAAAGTTAATCATTGAAGCTGCAGACAAGAAGGGAAATTCACTTGATTATCAGAAACCATACCATCCCCAATTTGGTAAGGTAGTTTATGGTCTTATGGAAAAGCACCATTAATAGCAAACACTTGCTCAACAAAACTTGCAGAAGCGTGATTGATAAATGTGGTTAATCTCACCATAAAGGAACTCATGACCAACAAGAACTTGATAGCAGTTATAAGAGTTTCAAGAGGATGTAAATCATCCACACGGTGCTTGATCAAGTTTAATCACTCTCAATATGCTTGCAGAATGCTTTAATAATAACTTGAGAGTGACAACAATCTTTTTAACATAAACTCACAAGGCAACAATCTTTTAATAATATTTGATATTCATAGAAAAACAATGAAGAATCAAGTTCATTTCATACAATGACTAGACAATATGAAGTAAAGAATGAAATGTATCATACTCTGCTTTCTCATCCTTTTAGTCATAGTACTTTCTCGGTTGAGGAAAGCATACTACTTCATCGGACTAAAAACATTCTCTCTAGATACACAGTATAGCACATGATTTTGGTCTACAATACATATGAGAGTGACCATAAATTAGTAAAACTAAGATTATACCTAACTAGACTCAGATCTAAACCAGTTATATCTTTCAGAGAAAATGAAACAAGCTCTCAATCCTCTCATCAACTAGAGTCAGTTACCAATATATACACTTGAACTCAAAACCTCAAAACATAAGCAAATACAGTAACACTTGTGTAAAAACCATTTAGATATATCAAGAAGTAGTGACATCACTACCCAATCACCAGTAAACTCCTCAAACTTCACACAACCAACGATGCCGATGATGTGTTGGATGAATTTGCGCTCCAAAACTTACAAATGAAAGGGGTAAATTGTTTTCCACGTTTCAAGTGACTTTGCTGTCAACGTGGAAACAAGTTTGCACCTTTGCTTTGATTATAAAGGCAAATTCATCCACCGCATCTTAGTAAACATCCTTGAGCTTCATTAGAGTTTCCATATCTTCATCTGTGGCTGCGGGTTTAGGATTCAGGTCAGATGCAAATGAGTGCAACTACTTCTCTTTTATACCACCTGAGCAGCTGAGGTCCAGGCCCATAATAGTCTTGCAACAAGTTCAGTAGTTGATAGAAATATAAACCTTAAAGTTACCGACAGTTTTTTACTACAATAACTTTTAACATAAGTTCCTCCAAAACATAACAATGAGCTTGATCCTTTGAAGTTTTAGTCGGGATATAAGTTCTACCTGATAAAGAACATTGGTGAATGAAAATTTCTTTCAATTAATCTACTTGGTTCGTTAAGACTTCAAGTGCAGGCTTTTAAGAGATAGCATTGTAGAAACTCTGACTCATGCCACAAACATAACCAAAGAGAAACTGTACATTATGTCCAGCTACCTACGTTGCACCGCGTTTGATAAGACAAGTTTGAAGAGAAAAAAAAAACTGAAAAGAAGATCAAATGTGCACCTTGCTGAATGCCATGAGTAACAAGTCTGGGATATTAAACATACAAGTCCCATCCAAACAGATCACAAATTTTTCTGACCTAGCATCAGCTTCACTTCCATCATCACAAGGGACTCCCTAGGAACACAATCTAATGAAGTCTAAAGATGGAAACTAGCAAACTATAAAGCTAGTGATACCAAAACACAAAAGGTCTCAATTACCGTAGTTCCTTCCTCAGGTTCCTTCAGTCACTTTTTGAGCCCTCCCCCTCCCTTTACTCTTTAGTGTTCCTCGAGTCACTTTTTGAGGCTTTCCCCTCACTTGAGTCTAGTTTTCCTTCGGTCACTTTTCGAGGCTTTGCTTTCCCTGGACTCTTTGCTTGCTTCTATTTGTTCTTTGATATCAATTCTCTCCCTGATATAGTATTTTCATCCAACTTGGGGGGCCTCTCTCTTTCTAGTTGTTCCTGCAGCTTTTGACGCTTAGTAGGAGCAGCTCTATCCAGTTTTGATTTAGGTGGTCTCCCTTTTTGCTTATGTGGCTGCTTAGGATGCTTCTGTTCTTGTGGCTGCTCACAAGGGTGCTTTGAGGACGGCGATTCAATCATCATAACGTCAGGTTCACATTGTGATGTAGCTTGGTTGCGTGAGCGTAGTTTCATATCCCAAGGCATCTGCTGTTTCTGCGTGAGCTTATTTGAGCAGTCAACTTGTTTCTGCTTCGGTTGAGATGAATCTCCAACTCCAGGCTTTTCCACTTGAGACTGCTTTTTCAGTTGAGATGATACTTCGACTCCTGACTTTTCCAGTTGTGGCATTCCAGTGTTCGAAAGCATTGAACGCTTGGACTCAGATAGGTTTTTGGTTCTTGGTTGAAGCTGCCTCTGCTGCAACTGTCTTTGACCTGTTTCCTCTGTTGATGTCTTCAGCTCTCGAGTCTTTTCCTCTATCTGCATTTTAGTATTCTGATCATTCTTTCTTGGTGATGATTCAACCATAGATGTAGTGAGGGACATTTCAGATCCAGAGTGCCTCTGGTCCCGTGGACTCAATTGCCTATGTTCTGCTGGTTTATGATCAACCTTTATTCTTTCATGTACTGGATCTCTAAGTTGCTGCTCTTGCTATATTGACAACCATATCAGATCAAGCTGAAGTATCTAATGCTTGATGCATGCATGAATATTAAACATTTACATGTGTTTGACATGATCTTGTTGTGCATTTGATCTCAAACTCAAGTTTCAGATTTTTTGGTTGAAAATCCTCCTCAAGCTATTTACCGAATTTCGAAGTTTTAAATTTTTACAATTCAAGAGACAATGTCATTACTGCTACCTGGAATTCAGGTGCCATTGCCACCCCATGATCAGACTCAGCTGACTTTCTACCCTGAAAATGTAGTTGCTTATGCGTTTGTTGCTCCTCTTTCTCCGATATTCTTTGACAAGATTGCTCACTTGCTGTCAATTCAAGACTCAGGTGACTTGACTGTACAACCTTCTCTTTAATCACCTTTTCTGCTTGATGATCCTCATCCTGCAAGAGTGCATTAAAATGAAATATATATTGCATCACTCATTTAGTAACTTTATCCAGCTTCCTAAAAATAAGTTTGCAAATTACAGTTGAAGAAAAATATGTCAGTGTTAATACCTGGCACTTAGGGGCCTCTGCTACTCGGTGTTAATACAAACGTTTAGCTTTCCCTGCTTTAAATATAACTTTGTTGCATCCGTGGGTAATTCAAGAGAGGCAGACATTTCATTCAGTTGGGATTCCGATGCTTTTGTTTGAGCGGAGATCTCAGGTTGGGGCATCTTTTTTGCTGGAAAACCACAATCTATATATTCCCTCTCTCTACAAGGACCACTATTTGCCATTGGTCTTTCCTCTAAAGAAGGATTTCGATTGGTCTCCTTCAATAGCTCAAACAACTTTTCCTGACCCTGAAGTGTCTTTTCCTGCACCTGAAGTGTCTTCTCCTGTAACTCCAATTTATTTGCCAGCAGCTTATGATTCATTTTTTGGACCTTAATTTCCTCTTCCAGCAGCTTATTATTCTTTTCTTGCACTTCAATGTAATTTTCCAGCAGCTTATTTGTCTTTTCTTGCACCTTAATGTTGTTTTCCAGCAGCTTACATGTCATCGTCATCAAATGCATACAATCATCATGTCAGTCCAAGAAATAAGATAACAAGTTTAAATTGGTTATTAGGCACTACATTGATTGTATACAAGTTCCAACATTTACCTCAGACAAGATTGATGAAACATGGTGGGATGACTTCTGACTTGCTATAGAAACATTTGAATTGACTAGAGTAGCCACGTCTTTCTCTTGCTTCTTAGACAATAACTCCTACATACTGTTTAGGACATTAGAATGGGCAATAACACAACCAATATCAAAGCTAGAGAGTAAATGGAGAACTGGAATTAAATATGTACCTTGTTAATTCAAATTGGTCTTGCGGTCTATTTCATCCTGAAATAATATCACTTTGCTGAGCTTTTGCTCCAGTCAGAATTGCTTCAACTACTTCTCCATGTAACTGCATATCACTTTTGACAGCTTGACTATGTTGTTCAATCACTTCACATGACTGTTCATTAGTTTGGCACTGTTCTTCAATTACTTTATCCATACATACTTCAATATGCTCATCAGCCACTTTCAGTTTCAATTTTGCATCGATCTGCTTTTCACATCTCACAATATTCTCTTGCAATTGCTCCTCATTCACATCATCTTGTTGTTTATTCACCGCATTTTTCGGTTCATTTTGTTGCTTTAAAAATCCATTTTGACCGGGATCACCTTTCTATTCTGCTCTTCTTCACTAGCTACTTGACTTTGCTGCCCATATTCTTTCCATTTTGTCTGCTTTTGTCTTCGGACACGCTCTCTTCTAGAGAGAGAATCAACTTTTTTAGCCGGAAGCTTATAACAATTATTTGACACATGGATGATTTCTCCCCTCTCAATTAGCTTTTTCAAGTGATGATTGAAGAACTTTCATGAGCCAATGACAAATTGTCAAACTTCTTTCTGACTAATTTGGATATTGATTCTTTAGTCGACCCAAATTCCTCATTCAACTCCTTAATCGCCTTAGGAATCATCTATACAAAGATAAAATTCCAAGTTTTAATTGTAACAATGTGCAGAAAATCATTACAGTAGAAGCAATTCTTTTTCAAACAGACAAGAAAGAGAGTGGTACCGTAGCATAGGTGGGGTGATTGGGCTTCTTAAACACAGGTAAGAGTGTACAAAGTTGTCGTTTGATATCATTCTTCTGACTATGGGGTGATTCCTTTATATGTGTTTTCCCCTTCTTCAAGTGCAAATTTGCAGTATTGATAATCGAAAAGAGCTTCAAATTTGAAAAATAAATAAATAAATAAATCATGATCAAAGCTGCTGCAAATTGTAAACACCTTATCTCTGCCGTTTCCACCCTAGTTCTAACGCCGAATTGCATGTATCGACTTATATTTACAAATGGGAGCGGTTGAATAACAGTTCTAATTGAACGGCTCCACCATTCATGGGATTAAACTGCCGCTACCATATATGATATCACCACATCAATCATGTTCACGGTCAATTACTAACTAAGAGATATAGCTATGGTCAACTACCGTTAGATATAAATCTAAAGGTTGAAAACAAAACAACTTATCTTTAAAATAATACTTCCCATTATTAGATTTACATCCAAGAGTGATTGACCATGATTCTCTTGGTCAGTCATTGACCAGGTGAACGCTACTGATCACCATATTCTTTATTTTTCCACTGTAATCTCATATATTTCTAATTTTGGTATATTTTTTCTGTTTATTTTACCGTAGTACCCTTCCAATATATTTTTATTTTTTATTATTTACTATATTTCTGCAACAAATGAGTTATTTGAGAAATTCAAAAAATTGGTTAAGCCTTTAACACCATACGAGCGCTTGGCTTTTTAATACAGTAGAGATCTCTGTAAAGTCTAAACCAGATGTCGTGCCCTTGCAAACTTACAAATGAGTCACTATTTTAATTTTTTAGAATATTATGTGTTACTTTTTTGTTATACTACTCACAGTAAAATCTCTTAAAATAAAAGGATTGAGGTCCATCAGTTCATCCGAAAATCTATGAGTCGAAACACGTGAGACGGTGAGAGACCTCCGTTTCTTCATTTCTAGGTTTCGGTTGGAAAATTGAGAGAAGAGAGGGTGTCGGCATGAACGTGGTGGCAAGCCAAGCAGCCAACGGCGGTCGGACCGTTTTGATAACGGGCGTGAGCAAAGGGCTCGGCCGAGCACTCGCCGTCGAGCTGGCCAAGCGCGGCCACACCGTAATCGGCTGCTCCCGTTCGCAGGATAAGCTCACCTCCCTCCAATCCGAACTCTCCTCCGACAACCACCTCTTCCTCGCCGCCGACGTCGTCAGTAGTCTTTTTATTTATTTATTTATTTTTCAAATTCGAACTCAATCGATTGATTCCAATGTTTAATGGGGGTGGGCAGAGCTCGAATAGCAGCATCCAGGAGCTGGCTCGGATCGTCATGGAGAAGAAGGGCGTCCCCGATATCATCGTCAACAACGCCGGCGTCATCAACAGCAACAACAAGCTCTGGGAGGTTCCGGCCGACGAGTTCGACGGCGTCATCGACACCAATGTCAAAGGCGTCGCTAACGTCTTGCGCCACTTCATCCCTCTCATGCTCAAGAGGGATCCCGCTCCGGCTACTGGAATCATCGTCAACATGTCTTCCGGCTGGGGCAGATCCGGTGCCGCACACGTGGCGCCTTACTGTGCCTCCAAATGGGCCGTGGAGGGCCTGACCCGCTCCGTGGCCAAGGAGTTGCCCAAGGACATGGCCATTGTGGCTCTCAACCCCGGGGTCATCCACACTGATATGCTTGTGTCCTGCTTCGGCCCCCATAATATGGATAGTTACCCGGAGCCTCGGGTATGGGCTGTCAAGGCTGCTACAATGATATTGCATCTTACCCCAGCTGACAATGGTGCTTCTCTCTCTGTCTGAGGATTACCCAGCCAATCAGTGTCAGTTTACTAATCTCTCCTCTCGCTTTGTAATAGCGATGGTAGTACTAATTAGTTTTTGTATGACCACCATGACTATCAGGCTTGCTTTTACATGGAGGCGTGTCCACTAATGAGCACATGTTCTGTTTTATAAAGCACTTGTCGTTATGGCCATTTGCAGACCATTATTACATGATTGAAATTTTGGCAAACGGATTTGAAGTTTTGTCCATGAGATTGACTCTTACTGAAACGTACTCATTACATCTCACTATATCATGTCTATGAGTCTATTGTAACTTATTATTCTATTTTGCTGCACATAATATCTAAGCCAGACAGAGAAAAAGCATAATGATATCTGCAATGAGTTTGATCTGCTTCCCATAAGCAATTAGCTAGGTTATGGGCTTGTCAGGTGTGTCTTGCTGCCCCGTTGCCAATTCTACCACCTCTCAAAGCCAAAGCCATGAACTAAAATTGAAAAAAAAAAAGGACCATAAAATGAAATTGATATGGCAAATATACCTAATGATGATTATTGCGTCTCAATTTTATAAGTTCTTTCTGAATCCCCATGGCACACCTTTGCCGTACTGTCTTCATTGCATTCCTGCATGGAAGATCAAGTGTGATAGTGTTTCTATTATAAGTGGACCAACATGCATATGTGACTCCATTCGGTGGACACTCAACTCAGTTCCATTTGGTAAGCCCCAAGATACTCTCTCTCCCCCTCTCAATTTCAATTTTAGTTTTTTTCTTTGTATAGCAGTAGTAATGTCATAACTTGATTACCATGAGAGATTTAGGTCAATTTGGGTCTCTTAGATGTGATTTGGATTAGTCCAATGATCGAAATTTTTGAAAGTTTACCTTCTATGTTATTTTTTTTTTTAATTTTTTTTTAAAAGGAGTGTTTGAGCATTTAGCTAATGTGTTCCCCAGTTAATAGACATTAAATTGTATGGGAAGTCAAAACCTGGAGAAGTTGTTCTCCCTCCTAAAATTTCTGCTTTGTTTAGGGAGATCAAGTCCCCTAGCCCAAACAAATAAAATATCTTTCACTTGGGGATCTTACTTTGACAGCTTCAGCACTGAGGTATCATCTTTTCTCTTCTTTATTCTCAAGTCAATCTTAGATGGTCTTTTTTCTTCAGCTGTGCGAAATTGTCTCATCTATATTATATTTTTTGGGGGTTTATTCCAGGGTATCTCAGAGGTGAAAGTTAGAAAGACATCACTATTAGTTGTGTCTTCCATCTATGTGGTCTCATCCACTGAGAAGGATGGTGCAATTTGGATGCTACCTCCGTTGATAAATATAACCCAGTTCTTACTCATGCATTTCCTTAAAGCTTGGAAAGGTCAGCTTCTGCAGTGAAGATTAGCAAAACTCTGGTTCTGTTTTACTTTTGAAGGTATATTACCCTACTTTGCTTAAATAAGATTGGTTGTTTGGTTAAACTGATGGTGTGGTTTTACCGCAGTATTGTCTAAATGCCCCACTGTGCCTGAATATATGATTTCACTTTTGAACACTTTCATGGGTAATTTATCTCTAACTGCAATTACAATCAAATTTCATTACATACATGCTAGTCGTTATAATTTTTGTTCTATTAATTAATTATAAAGCTTTTACTACTTAATTGAAACAAAAAAGATATTAATTGTGTGAACAGTTTATAAGGTTGGCCTTGAAGATTTGATTTTTCCTCTGCATTTAGTATAGTGTCTTATACAAGATACTAAGTTACTAACTCCGTGAAGCTCCGTAGCACATCTATCTACCTATATCTTTTATTGTAAGTCTTTAGTTTGGTAATTAATTCTTCTACAGTTACTGTGCCAGTACCTTTGGAAATATTGCCGTTTGTGTCTAAATCGTTTTATATTCGAGTTCTACTGTATCTTGTCAACGTCTTGCTCCCACAAGTAGGAAACTTTTGAGACATGCTTATCAGAGGTTGCATTTTAAAGGATTTGCTCTATATGCGTACGGCTTTTCCTACTCTTTTGTGCATTTATGTGCCTATGGTAGTTTGTACGTACTTTGTTTCATTGGAAACGTCAAGCCATATAACGAGAGAGCAACGATAGAAAAGGACTGCCTAGCTTCTAGTAACGTGCTTTCATTTGGTTGGCTTGTGCTTGAGAGTTGCAAATACCAATTGTTCACTTGATTAGGAAATTAATACTTTCTCATGAATTGAAGAACTAAAATCTACATGGACAAAATGGGTTTTAAGTCAAATTCCTGGTCGGACTGGAATATATACTTAAAAGGTGTTGTGGTCAGTGTGGGGGCATAAACATGACTGATCATAAAGATTGGAAGGAAAGTTTTGTTGAGAGGACATAATTTCATAGTCCAGGGGACTCAATTTTGTAATGAAAATTGCAGATTTAATCACACTATTTAGGTTTAAATGCTGAAATGTTCTCAGACTGCTGTGCAAATTGCAAACTCCCCTTCTGATATTATTCCCCTCTTCTTCAGTGTTTTCCATCTCTGTTACAATAAAGTGAGCAGTACCTATGTATATTTAAGATAATAATAAGCTTTATATGAAAGATATTGAAGAATAAAAACAGTGATTTCTTCCATTCTGAATTGTGTCTCTTGACAGTACGAGCTTTCATCACAGCACATCATGCAAAGAGCCAGCTGTCAAGGCTGCTACAATGATATTGCATCTTACACGAGCTGACAATAGTGCTTTTTTCTCTGTCTGAGGATGAGCGAGTGAATCAGTGTCAGTTTACTAATCTCTCCTCTCGCTTTGTAATAGTGATGCTAGTACCAATTAGTTTTTGAATGACCACAATGACTCTGAAGCTTGCTTTACATTCGGTTCTGTAGTCAAAGTTAGGAGTTGTTACATAGAGGCTTGTCCACTAATGAGCACATGTTCGGTTCTGTAGTTAATTAGCTGCCTGCTATGTTATAAAGCAGTTGTCGTTATGGCGATTTGCAGACCATTATTACATGATTTTCAACTTTGGCAAACGGATTTGAACGTTTTGTCCATGAGATTGAATCTTACTGAAACGTACTCATTACATCTCACTATATCATGTCTATGGGTCTATCTATCACTGTAACTTCTATTTTGCTGCACATAATATCTAAGCCAGACAGAGAGAAAGCATAATGATATCTGCAATGAGTTTGTTCTGCTTCCCATAAGCAATTAGCTAGGTTATGGGCTTGTCGGGTGTGTCTTGCTGCCCCGTTGCCAATTCTACTACATGTCAAAGTCAAAGGCATGAACTGAAATTGAAAAAAAATAAAAATAAATAAATAAGCTGCCAGAAAAATGAAACTAATATGGTGAATGTACCTAATGATGATTATTGCATCGCCTTAGTTTGCAGATTAAGTATTCCTACTTAAGTCTAATAATCCAATACACACGCTTCGCCATAACTACTCGATCATATCAAGACTAATATTTAATTTAGGTTTCCATTCCTAACCGATTGTATGACTAATACACACACAGTTCTCTTCCAGAGTGGGACGCCGATTTGAAATTAAAGTGTGGTGTTTCTCATTTTGCTCATTTTTAGGTCACATTTTCACATCTTCATTGTTTAGTGTCTAGAACATAGTGTGTAGATCATTCTTGAAAAGTTTCATCCAATTTGGTGATTATTTGAGCTTCTGTAATTGTGATTTACACGAACGGTTCCGTTTTGACAGATTTTGTTCAATTGATTCATTTAATCTGATTCGGTACCCAAATGATCTTTAAATTGGATGAAACTTTTCAGGAATGATCTACACACTATGTTCTAGACACTGAAATATGGAGATGTGAAAATGTGACATAAAAGTGAGCAAAATGAGGAGCATCATACTTTAATTTTAAAGCGGTGTCCTGCTCTGGAAGAAACTATATATACATATATATACATTGAGGGATCCCTATTTTTTATCACTTTTAAGGATATGCATACACCATTAGATCTGTTTTTTAATGGGGTTTGATGATTGAGAATAAAACAAAAAACTTAACACTTATGTCAATCCTACACCGTTCAAGATCATTAAAAATAAATCAAACATTTGGATGACTTATCGGTCACCAAATTTTTTGAAAATTTACAGAAATGATCTACTTATATACACCGACTCAGTCTCCGAGACCACCAAGTGATCCCGCGAGTTTGCCGCCGAGGCCTCCACAAACCAATCAAATCGGTGGCCAACCACTCTTCAGTCTAACAAATCCAAATCCAAGTAACATCTTTCTGGTTCTTTCTACGATAGTTTCTACACTCTAACTTTCGACCTGCTACTCTTCTATGCTCGATCGATCCAGCGATAAGGATAGACACCACGTCTAGTGACGGATCCAGGATTTAATACTCGGGTGGACTCGAATTTTTGTTTTTTTGGTTGATCGAAACAATAAGAAAATTTAACGGCGGTCTAAAATATTTAACTAAAATATATTAGATATACAATTTATTTATTGAGATGCAATAATAAAACTCATCCAAAACTACCATTTAAGCATTCTTTAGAAAGAATTTTTTTTTTTTGAACTATTTATATGATAAAATAGAGGTTAAGATAAGAATTCAATCATAACAAATACAAAAAGAGATCTAACATCTTACCAAAGAATGTTATGAGGTCCATTGTTCAATTTTGAGCCTAGTTAAACAATGCATTTTAGAAGACTGGGAATCGAACCCGGCTAGGATTGCTACAAGCACTTGCATTAAACCAAGCCAACTAAAGCTTCTTTTGTTACTGTGATGCACACGTTAAAATATTAAATCTTAAAATCTTGGTTAAGTTTGAGCCCTACCAAACAAAGCTTAGCTCCGCGCTTGATCACGTCCTCTACTAAAAGCCATGATTATGGCGGTGAACATGACTAGCCATGATTTTACTAAAAGCCAACGACCTCTTGCTATTTTTTTGTTTGGGAGAGAGATATGGGTTTGCTGAAATACATCTGTTTACGATGAAAAAATAAAATCTTATCCAAACCAAAATACATCTGTGTAGTAACCTACATTCTCTTACCTCGTATTTATCTTTACCCTCAAATACTAACCCCGTATTTACCCCAACCCTATACGTATCAGATATCTCACGTGTGGCCTCTGTCTCGTTGACACGTGGAAAAACAGAGCGGTGCTGGAACCGCTGGCATGGGTACATTCTAGACGTCTCCTCCCCTTCCTTACCAAATTACCCCAATATCTATCTTTCGTCTCTTTCTCCCACCAACTCTGTTTCAGATCTTCTCCTTCTCTCTCCTCTCTCTCTACCACAACGCTCGACGACGACAACATTGCCGGCGAAGCCAACGATCCCTCAACGTCGATGCCGTTAAATGACACCAACACCCGCCGGCGGCTTCGACTACGGCACCACCGTGGCCTCCACCCTCGACGACGACCGCCGCTTCGTCTCGGACTCCTCCCCTCACCCCTCTCAATTCCCATCCTTAAACGAGACCCGAACCCCAATCCCCCCAAATCCACCAAATCGCTAGTCTTTTCCGGCCGCCGTCCAAGTTCGAGTTCTAGATCCGTGGACTCGGAGACCCACATGGCCTGCCTCAACCACCTAACCCTCTTCAAATAGGTATTTCTGGGTAATCATCTGGGTTTAAGATATGGTATTTGATCTGGGTTTGATTTTTTTTTCCTGGGTTTTGATCTGTATGTATCTTCTATCTTTCTTGCTTTGCTTGCCCTTTTTAGTTTACTCATTTGTGTTTATCTCTGATTTCTGGGAACTTTGAAATTGTATCCATTTCCACAATCCCAGCAACAAAAAGAAGCATCCTTTTTTTCCAGCATGAAACACAAGCATCATCTTTTTTTCAGCAACAGCCCTTTAATTTTCATCTGCTTTCAATTTCTGTTTTAGACACCATATCAATATACTTCCTTTTTGCAGGATGAAACATTTTGATCCTTCTGATCAAGTTTTGCAGTCAAGCTGATAGTATTCTTTGTATATCAACTCTCAAAAGGTACTTTTAATTGCATTAGACATTACTTCAGTACTTTTGAATTACTTTGCATGTATTATGAAAGTGAGCAATCACCATGTTTTTTTTTGTTTTATCATTCAATTGGTTTCTATTATGTTGATGGGGTTTTTCTTTCTGTGTTGAATATTGCTGAAGAATGAGTATGATCATTTGATTTATAGATCAACAACTTATAGATCATGGACACTAATCATGTGACAATGTCTACTCTTGAATTGCTTTGTTTCAATACTATGTTCAATTCTGAATGACCGTTTTATTTTCTATTAATCCTAATGTCCTGTGTATTTGGGGAATCCAGATACAATTGAATTTATATTCTGTGTAATTGAATTTTGTTTCTGATTTTGAATTGGCAAAATTGGCATTTGATTTCCAAGTGGTGTTGGAGGCTGTAGACAAAAAATATGATCTCCAAATTAAAGATCCAGCCGTATGTGAGATAGAAAAACAGCTACATTTTTGTTTTACTCACCACTCGTTGAGCATTTACTCACAACGTCAATGTTATGCTCTACATTACAGAACCAACTGATATAGTGTAGAGCTACAATGTGCTAGAAGAAAGATATTCTACCCAGCTTGCTCCACATGCTTCAAGCAAATGAGAAAAAGCCAGTCAGTCGCCTAATCAGCCCCGGTCATGATATGTAGTAAGCTCTTGACAGGTAACACAACCAACACTCTAAACTGATGATCTCAAATTAAAATCCATTATGAAATATGAAATGATGAATGCTTGAGTAAACTGCATATGGGAAAATGGAATAATAGAAAGCTAAAATGACATCTATTTTTCCTATCTTTCAGTTGGTTATTTCTCATTGACTATTTGAAGGAATTTTTAAGTGAAGTTTTGACCTCTTGCAACCGATAAATTCAATCTGTCACTTTTTTTGAGCACGTCTGTTTCAAGAATAAACAAAAAGAAAGTCCACTTTGTAAGCAAGCAGCTGTTTAAAGCCTTAAACGAGCGTAAAACATATATCCAAAATGAAAGCTCTTGATATTGAACTTTCATTTAGGTGATTGAGCTCTCCTTTCTACTGTTCATTTTCATTTATTTATTTATTATTTATTATATACACTGATTTGTTGCACTTATAGATTATGGATCTTGCATCATCACTAATATCCAACAACTTCTCTAGGATATCTTTCCTTCATGTTCAACTCTTGGGCATGTTTCATTAGCAAAGAAAATGAACATTGCCTCATGCAGCAACCGGCTTTGCAAACCAATGCCAAGTAAAAGTCCAGTAAGGTAACTTCCTCTTTAGCTTATAACTTCATGATGTGCTACTATAGATGTTTCTACATCTGGTTAATAAATCCGGAAGCTTTAAAATTAGTACCCTGCATTCCCTAATTTTGATCACCAATATGTGTATATCTATGTTTATATTTAATATTAGTACCCTGGATTCCCTAATTGTGATATCATGAAATTGATTGCGAACTCTGTTTTATGCTGTGTTTAGCAAGCTACTAATGAACTTTTCATTTTGAGAAACTATTTTTTAAGCAATCATGTCGGTCAGAAATTACTCGAGGACTATCAAGTTTTATCATATAGATATGAATTCTAAAAATCCTTGACCTATAACATTAGTGTCTTATATGTGAAGTTGTGAACTGAATGTAAGATTGTAACTACGGTGTTATTTCTGGTCAAATGTGGTGGTAACTACGGTGTGGCTTTGGGTGTGGGTTGTTTTGGTAATATTCGGTTTGTTAGTGCTTCAGGTAAGCTTCATGATCTCATCAAAAGAAATTGGTCTGTGTGAAGTATGGAATATAATAGCATAGTCCCTTCTTTAATATTTCAGATTGATATCACAATGTTTTATTAAACCTTTAAGTAGCAATTTTTTTTGAATTGATACATTACAAAGTTTATATATGACTCAAAGTACATGTATTGGTTGAAAAAAAAAAAAGTTATCAACTTCTTTCAATATAAAGCTGGAGACTTTGGTGGATGTTTGTAATCCTGCTCTTCTAATTGACATTTTCATTTTGCTTTCTTGAAGTGTTTGGAATTAGAAGGGCTACTTTTATCGGCTTTCAATATCATGCCAACATTAGCCCAGTTTTAGTACACTAAGTATGTGTTTTTCAATTTTCTCAGCTCCACAGGTATGAACCTTTAACTTGGTAAGTTGGTATGATACGGGTTTCTCTTAAATTTGATTAACTTTGCCTTCAATGTTATTGTTTATTTGTAGCTCAGCTTTACGGTCTGAATGGTGTGTGTTAAAGTGTTACCATACTCAATTGACTTATCATCATTCATGGTTTTTCTTGTTTTATAAGGTGAGGGAGTAATGTCTATATCACCAATTGTGAATTGAAATATGCCACTTTGAAGTTTCAGTACATCTTTTTCTATGAATCAAATTTGAATTGACAAAAGGACCAAC
This sequence comes from Fragaria vesca subsp. vesca, assembly GCF_000184155.1. Classification (NCBI taxonomy): domain Eukaryota; kingdom Viridiplantae; phylum Streptophyta; class Magnoliopsida; order Rosales; family Rosaceae; genus Fragaria; species Fragaria vesca. The sequence goes on from NC_020495.1 coordinate 17,654,376, forward strand.
TGTTTTATCATTGCAATAAAATTCCCATGTTGGTCTTTCTGAAGGGTTTTTGTTTTGTTTTTTTGGGCACCCTATTGGTTGATTCAACACCACATGCGGCTGCTTGGTGAGTACTATTTGCTTGCCATATGCAAATCTTACTTTTTATGGGAAACAAACAAAAAATTTCTCCAAGCAAATGTGAGCCAAGAACATGTAGAAATTTCAATGATTAGTTACTTATTTCAAATTATTTTCTGCATAATGTATGATAGAGTGGCGATCAGGGGAGTAGAGGCTGACATAAATTTTAACATTGAAGACTTTAAACAAGTGAGTACTAACTTGAGTTCTTCAATTCATGCCTCAAGAAAGCCAGGTTTTTTTTTTTTTGGTAAATGGGCTTTATCTGAACTATTTCTATTAAACCAGTTTTGTTTGCCCATTTTATGTATTCTAATCCGATCAACTTCTTAGTTCTCTTGCTTTCTCCGCTCTCATCCGCGTCTTCATCTCTTCTCTCTCTCGCCTGATCTGGCTCTGCTCTTTTTTGTTTCAGATACAATCAGTTGCGGTGTTTTCCTTCTTTTCTTCTCTGTTCAGACTTCAGAGATTGAGTTCATAGTGATCTATTTCCTGAGTTTTGGGCAGTTGAGCTCTTCTACTCTCTTTTTCTTTCCTTTTCTCTACGTCTTGGGCTCTTGGGTTGAGAGCTATCGTTTTTCAGCGGTGAGTGTTAGTTCCATTTTGTTTCTCAAAAATTTCAATTCTGGGTTTTTGTTTGAATCCGTATTACCTTAAAAAATTCCCATTGCAGTGGTTAGCAGGTTGTGATCGGTTTGTTCTCTCCAGGCCCAGAAGTTATCTAAAAGTTCTCGAGTCCAGTGCCCCCAATCTCTCCATTTCACCATTGTCCAGGTATATTTATTCTCCCTGGGTTTTGTGCGAGTGTTGCTTTTGCTGATGATGATTGCTTGGTGTATCTACTGCTTATTTAAAATTTCTACATTTTTTTTTTCGTAATTATATCAACTTGATTAATGCATGGTATTTGTATTGGATTTTAGCCTGCAGGTTTTAATTTAAAGATTTAAAGAAAGGGATCTTGATGGAGATCATGTTATTTAGAAAAGTGCAGGGGAGGCCATTTTTTAGAAACATACTTCTGGCTTCCTTTTTATCACTGGTAAGTTTTGCCTGCATGTAGAAATACTCACTGTCTATATATATATATGTATATCACCAGAATTGTAATTTGTCTCAACAACATGAGTCTCAGTGCCTCTTTTCATGTGAATTCAAATATGCCACTTTGATGTTTGACTAAATGCCTTGAAAAGCTTCTTCAAACTGTTGAAAAGTCTTGATATTTATTAGTCTCTCACCGCTGAAAAAGAATTCTGAAATATTCTCTTGCAGGAGGTAATTCAGCAAAGAAGGACATCATCATTGCTGGATTCCTTATCTATTTTAACAAAGAAGACAATTTGCAGAGGTATTGTGTTGCTGACAACCATAGGGTTTGAAGTTTCAGTTTTGAGATCCTAAGTTTGAATCCTAAATCTGTTGTCTTACTAATCCTTCCGGTCTCTGCATTTAGATGAGATCTTTTATGATACTGCTGGCATTTGCATTTCTTAATCTTATCCGTAAAGCATATAAATTTCTGTAAATGTATATAAAAGCACCAAAGGTATAGAATATAGATTAATGCAAACAATTTAGAGCTTGAGTTGTATTTACTGAACCTGTCACAGTGTTTTTTGAACATATGGAGAAATTTCACATTGCCTTATGTTGCAAGGTTCAGTTAATTACAAGTTTAAGGATTTGAAGTCAGCAAGAGAGATTTTGTTGTGATGAAAATGAACTATATACAACAAAAGTGAAATTATCGAAATCAAATGAAGCTTATAACTTAGTTCATGCTGAATCTTTTTCATGATTATTTGTTTTCCTTAGTTTCTGTTAACAGTCTATGGTGTGTGATATTCAGTATTGTTTCTGTAAGTTCGGCAGCTATTCCATTAACACGTTTTGATTTACATATTCAGTAGTAAATGTGAATACAGTTGAATAGATACACAATTAGCCAAAAGTTTTAAAGTAAATATGCAATTAGCCAAAAGTTTCTGTAAGTTTGACTTCATTTGGTATCTGCAAGTGAAAACCAAAGATGGGGTTTGGGAGGAGGGTTGAGGAGGGGTGGTGGGTTTGGGAGATGTCGGTCTGTCCACCCTCAGATCGATCACTGAAGATGATGTGCATGCTAAGATTTTGATTGATCATCTCCAAGGTTCCCTTTTCATTTCTTTGGGTACCTCTAGGATTCAAAGATGTGATTTGAAATATTCTGTTCATTTTTGGTTCTGATTTGGTTTTTGTTTGTTCGTTTAGGTGCTCAATGTCAATCGAAATCAGAAACAATTGAATGGGAACAACTAGGTAAACTTTGTGTTGTCTTCTGTTGGTTTTTACTTCAGTTGAATATGAAGTTTTTACTTCGGAATGTGATCTCAATCTGGTGTTCGGTCTATTGGGTATCAAGTATTACTGGTTGCTTCTGAATTTAATGTGAAAAGTTTAGAATTTGAGGTTAAATTAGTTATGCAATATAGTTCAACAGGGTATTAAGCCATGCAACTTGCTTCAAATTTCAATTCTCTCTTCAGTTCATTTTTGCATTGGAAATAATCTTTAATTTCAATCCTGCTAATATGCATGTACTTCAGAATTCATTATTTTCCCTTCATTTTCAATTTTTGATTAAATAACAGTTTCCGGTGAATTTCTTATGAATATGCGTGTACTTCAAAAATATATTGTAAAGGTTGAACTTATTGCTAAATCAGTAACAAATGTCTCTCATTCAATACTACAGTCAGCATTAAATTCTAACAAGCATTTCCAATATATCAAAAATAAGTTGGCAAGTATATAAAAAATGACAGTGGTACGTTGCTTTGTTCATTTGTTGTCCAGTTTACTGGTATAGTCATATTCATAACTCTAAACTGATAGTGATAAGTTTCTGGTTTCTGCAGGTGATCTTCTCTGAGGCTATTGGTTGAATTGCAGTCCCAATGCAGTTTGTGAACTAAAATTATGGTTATTTCAGGTTCGTTTATTATTGGAATTGAATGTTATCTTCAAAATTTGCTTGTGAATCAGTAACTTATTGATCATACAAACCAAATGATGGATGAGACTGATCAAACTCCCTGATAGAGCACAAAAGGTTCTTCCTCCTGATAGACAAACTTCTGCTTTCTGTTCGTCCTCCTTTATTTTTGTTTTATTAGTTTTATTTTATTGATCATGCATATCAAATGAGCTGGTATGAAGAATGAGCTGATATGAAGGATTTAGGATGCCAAGAAGATTAAGCTGTAACAGTAGTCCAAAAATTCAGTAAAATTGATTCTAGTGTCGTCCTCAGGTAAAGCTAACTATCTTTTTTGCATTTCTTTTTTGTAGAAATAAAGTAGTCATAGTAGAGGGAAATATAACAACTATTCCTCAATTTGAATCATATATATTCGGGTTTTTCAATTTCGTACCTTTCTTTTATCTGATGCTGAATTTGAATTGGACGAATTGATTTCCGAACAGAAAATTTCTCTTTGCATGTTGTGATCGAGCTTGAGAGGAGTGATCTTTCTCCGGGTATGCTTTACTTCTGCTAAGTTTTTGATTTTGGTTTGCATTTGATTTGATTTATTTTTTTTTTGTTCTGAATTTGCTTCTTGGTTCTTGGTTTTGTTTTTGTCGGATGTGGCTGTGGGCGTTGGTTGTTTTTGGGTGATTAATTCAAGTAAGCTTCGTGTCCTTCGTAGTTCACTCTTCTGCCCCTGTATTGTTTGGGTTTTCACTCTGTTGCCCTGCCAGTTGTTGATCGCCTGAGCCTCCACCTACTGCTTTTGGTTCTTCGAGTGTCTTCCACAGCTTTCATCTTTTGGGTGATTGATTTTCGATTGATTATCTTTGCTATTCTCTTCTCTTGATCATCTAGATTCTTATAGTTTATGAATATTTACTTGAAGGAAGCTTCAGAGATGGTTCAAAACCAGAAAACTGCTTCGGTTCATTCAATTCCAGGTCAGTCTCTTCAAGCCCCATTTGTCCGCTCTATGACTACAAATATTTTAGTCATGAATTTCTTCAGTTTGGGTGTTGGGTAATTCGTTTTCCACTCAGTTTTTTTTTCTCTCACAGTTTTTTTTTATCTAATCGATGAAGGCTTTAGATGGTTGGTTTGTGTGGATTATTCAAATTCATTGCTTTGATCAGTTTGCATGGTAGTTTTGTTGATTGTTCTTCATCATCATTGAGCCTAAGAAAGGGTGTGTTACTATCTCCCACTCTCTTTTTTGTACTCATTTCAGTTGGATGGATGCTGATTCAGATGAATTGTATTTATTCCAGAAAGAGACTATCTTTGGCCTTTTAACGATTACTTAACTCAAATATGCAGGGGATTCAACTTTTTAAAGTTAAATTAAGAGGATCAACACAATTTAAGGTGGAAAGGAAGTGGCTTTTGGAGGCTGCAGCTATGGCCTATGGTCCTCCATATCAATGACAAGTTTACATGTTGGGTTTTTTTTTTTTTTTTCTTCTTTCCATTTGATCTGTAATTTCTGCATTGTTTTTCCTTATACCAATATGGTTCCTACTTATTGTTTCACAGAACTTTTTGGGGTAGTCATGGAGTTCCAAGATTAGATTAGCGAGGGGGCTATAATGTAATACTATGTGATCTACATTCTAATCATACTCGGCTCTTTGTTGATGATAATTGGAGGAGGAGCAGTTGTAGCTCTTTGTTTCCGCTGAAAGTTTTGAAATTTGGTTGCAATACTTTGATCTTTTAACCGTAAAATTTTTGTATTACCAATCCCAAAAATTGTAAAAACATTGTTTTTAGTCCTTTATCCTTTGATAAGTTTATGCTATGACTGATATCCTTTTTTTTTTTTCCCTTCTTCCCCGATCTTGCATGTGTTAGTTGTCTTAAAGAAGTTTTCATCGTGCATGCACGAATCAAGAGCCTTATCGTTAACAGATCAATCTGACCGATTTCTGGAAACCAATTGGTAAGTGCTTTTCATTTCGATTAAGGTGGAGAGCTAAACCAAGAATTCTTTTTCTTTATCACTGATTGGAGGCTTGGCAGAGGACACTGGTATATTTACCATTTTGCTTTTCTTTTTTTGAATATACAGGAGAAGAGGGCGACTTTGGGTCTGGGTTTGTTTGGGCTTGGTTCGTTGCTTTGTTCTGGGAGACTTCCTTTGTTTACTTGCGTAGTTTGGGGTCAGTTCAGTTTTATTGTTTATTGATTGTAGTTTAGCTTAATTTGTAATGATACGATACTGGGATTTGATACAATAAAATATCAAATAGTCAAACTGATTTACTACGGTTACCAATGCTATTAAATTGCTAAATATGTATGACAGCTACTTTAAACTTCTTTTTTTTTTGATACCAAGCTACTTTAAACTTCTCTTTTGAAACTGAATAGATAGGATGTAAACTATATTTGGGTAGGTATAGTTACAAAAAATAAAAACTAAAAAAAATAAAATTCAGGGGTTTAACTATATTCACAGATTTTATATGTAATTATATTTACAGTTATATTTACAGCTACTCAGATGGAGCAGATTTAGGGAACTCTAAGACTGGATGCATCATGATTCATTTACTTTCTTTAAAGTCAGGTCTAGCTCGCTTGCATTCTATGACCTTATTCATTTGAGAGATTGATTATGTGACAACATATTTGTCCATTCTCTTCTCCATTTATCAGACCAAAAAAAGAGAAAAAAAAAATTCAATTAAATCCCTTTTATATTTTGCTTTAGGTGAAATAAAGACTATTGTTCCTCTTCATTGCTACAGAATTTGAGTGATCTGATTGATGTAAAATATAAATTCCTATGTATGCCTATGCAGCCGTTTTTTCTTTTGCTGATTTCATGGCATGCTACTGAAGCATAGTTCTAATACTAATACCCTCCATTCTCTTTTCTCAGTGTCTCCATCCTTGAAAGTATTTGGCTTTCAGTTCAACAAACATAAAGCTAAACTATTTGGTATGATTTTACCTCGATTTGTTGATTTATAAATAAAAGGAATTTACGATATTATTATGCGGCCTGGCGTGTTACTGTTCTGAAGAACAGTGTCGGGCTTGGACTTCTTCCTGTGATATGTGTAATTCCGCCTTTGCCCTCCTTGGTCTCTTGCCAAGTGTCCTTTCACGAGTCTTCTCGCGTCTTCTTGCCTTATCTGAGTGCGACAGAGAGAAACGAAGGTCCTAGAAAAAGTGAGAGAGGAGCAGCGGAGCAAGGCTATCGATTTTGGGTTTGAGCAATTCCATATCTGCCTCTGTTGCCATATGTAACTTCTCTCATTCAATAGAAACCCAAAAGGAGTGCGACAGAGAGAGAAAAGAAAGTAAGTGAGAGAGAAAAGAGAGCAGCGGAAGGAAGGGCTGGAAGGCTATCGATTTTGTTTTGGTTGTGGATCTATCCTTTCCGGATTTTAATCGTTCCAATCCTGGCTGTTGTCATCTGCCTCTTCTCATCTGGTATGTCTCCTCTTTTTCATCGATGGCTGTTGTTTTCTCCTTTCTATTGATCTGAATTGGTCTGGGTGTTTGTGCTTTGTGGGTTTGTTTTTGATTCTCTTCTGTTTGCTTTTGATTTGGGTTTGGTTCGTTTCTGTTGTAGGTTGTTTAAAGATGGTTGTGACAGGAAGTTTTGGATATGCAGATATCAGTTTAGAGAACTTTTTTTCTGAGGTAAGGATCTGTTGCTGATTTCATTTATTCGGGGATACTTCTTTTCAATTCCTTGCTGTGTTTCTACAATTGAGATTTGTTTCTATTGGTAGTTTATTTGGTTTAAGTGTGTTTTGAGGGTTTTGATTAGGAGAGAACAGTTAATCTGTTGTATTCTTTACAATGAATTCTATCGATTTGTTTGTTTGTTTTTTTTTTAAATTTAAGCAGGGTTACAGGAACTTGACTATTTTCGCACACAGTAGCAAAGGCAGCGGTGAGACATTCTTCAATAAAATTGGTGTTTGTTTTTCCAATTTTTATGATTGATTAATCAGATTCTGAAAGTTCTAATCTTTAGTTTCTCTTGGTTTTAATTTCAAGACCTTTGTGAACCCAGTTGGAGCAACTTTGGAGTAAAGAATACTCTTATGTAATATTCATAATCTTGGTCAAGGTAAGTATTAATTCCTGTGTATATGTTTTTGTGGTTGGAGATGGTGAATTTCTTTGAAACTGAGATTTTAGTTTCTTTATATCATGGCCTTCACATGGAAGCAGTATCTTGCACAATGGTAGAATAAAACTGAAAATCAAAACTTTTATATAAGCCTTTAGCTGAATTAGTTTGAGCAACAAGTATATGTTTTTGAGTCACCATCCATTAGCTGAAATTGTTGTGGCTTTTGATTCTTCATTTGCTGATCAACATGCATGATAACTAATGTTGCTTCTACTAAAACATACTTCACTGTTTTTAATTTAGTGTATTTTGGTGAAAATTGGACCCATTCTTTCTTTCCAGTTTCCTCCTACAATCTGATAGTTCATTTCTTGGATGATTCACCGAATTTAATGAACATGTCATGTAGTATGCTCAAATCTTTGCTGTGAAATAAAATTCTATATGTATTTGATTGCATGGGTACTTAGGATGACAATACAATCCTTCATTTGAAAAACTTCGATCATGAAAATAGAAACTTTGAGATTTTATGGGAATGTTGGCTACGTACAGTTGCGATGTATGTGTAGATTTTTCTATTCTCACAAGCTCTTTCTTCTTAGAAAATATTCCAATGCATGCAGACTTTTGATGCATACACATACTGTTCAATCCTCAGGTTAACAATGTAGATAGAACCTGTTTAATCTTTCACTCAGTTCTCTGCATATACCTCTTCCTTTCCATTAAAAAAGTTATGCATTTTTCGTTTAGCAAGATCTTTCAGGGATTATTGTCTTCTCATAGTTTTAGAACAAGATTTTCATCTCTGTTCTTAGATTTTTTATTTTTATTTTTAATTGTGAATGGGAGATAGGTATTCAAATTCATCTTAACCATCTCCTTAGTGGTCTATGCTTCCTAGAACAAGATATGATATACCTTTGTTCTGCAGTACTTATATATTATAGAGGGGACAATCATTCATTAATAAGCTTTTTCCATTTTGCAATTTTTTTGTGTAGTTGTGTCAAAATCTTTCATTAATAAGCTTATTCCATTTTGCGGGTTCAGTAAGAGAGATCTATTGCATTCTTCAGGGAACTGTAAGTTGTTGTATAGTGCAACCTGTTTGGACGTCATCATCAATTTTTAGGTGGGTTTTTGTGGTTTCTGGTTATATATGGATTTGATAGTGTGCAATGTGCATTGGTTATAAATTGGGTGTTTGTTTTGAAAAGGTTGTGAATAAAAAGAGTTGGTATTAATTGGATTGCCTCACTGACTAGATATGAAAAGTTAAGCTTTGAAAGTGAGTTTTAGGTTTGATGTAAATGTTGTTGCATCTGTATGGATATCTGGATTTTAACCGAAACTGTGAAATTTTTGATTCCTCAAGAACTTAGTCAGCTGCAGAATCAGTTCTCACTGTAAGTGCCCATGTCTATTGTGGTCCAGAGTTTAGGATATTTACATACTGAGACTTCACATTTTTGTTTTGATATTATTGTCACTGATGAAAATGGAGGAAGAGCACAACAATATATCAGGGGAAGTGGTGTCGCTGATCAATTGCCTAAGTCTTGCAATGTTGTGAGTATTTGTTATTGAATATTCTGATTTGATTATATATTTTTGCAGCCTGGTATAAGATTTCCTAATATGAAATTGATTTCTTGCAGAAATGTGTCTCATAACAACCTGGCTAGAGATATTCTCATGTGATAACTTATCAAAATTTTCCCCTGACAGGTTAGACATACTACTGTTTAAATTTTTCGTTAAAAAAAAAAGCCGATCTAAATGATTGGCTTTGTACTTCTTCTTCTCCTTTTGTTTCTTTGGATTGGATATGATTGGATTTACAGGTGTTTTTCCTCGCTGATATGAGGCCATGGCTAGAGTTGAAAAAGAAACATAAGTGTGAATTTGAGAGTGGGAAACTATAGGTAGAGGGCATTGATGAAGGTTCTTCTTTGCTACTTTATATTTTCATTTGTTGTTCAAAAAGTATTGCTAAATCTATGTCTTTTGAGTTTTGCGTTTATTGGAACATGTTGTGTATTTCAGCTTACTGTTAATGAACACAAGCATGACCTTCATAGGAAAATTATTTTCGTTTTTTTTTTTTCTCTAACTGATAGTTAGTACCATTCAGTTAGCTTGACTCCTTTTTTGTGTACATGAATTAATCTTCTAAAAAACTCAAGATTGGTCATCAAAATTTTCCCTGACAGAGAAGAGAGGAGAGGTTACTGATAATTGTTATAAAAAGGGTATATGCAGCTTGGTTGATTTTTTAGCCTTCTATAACCGCTTCCTGTCCAATGTGTGACTATTTCATTTTCTGAAGGTGAATGCTTATGAGGCCAAAAGTGACAGCAAATGTATTTTCTTCAGGTGAATGCTTATGATTTGTATTTTTTTTCTTGCTATGATCAGTTGCTAAAGTTTTGTGTGTTTATTCTTATTGTCTGCATATCTTATACGAAGGCATGCTTACTCATTTGATCTTCTGCTGTTATTGTTCCTTCAATTGAGCAACATTTGAAGGTCAGCCAAAATGCCTTTCGTTGAGTATGATATATTTAACAGAGCAGGAGAGGTACATTTGTCAGTATCAGGAACGAACTCTTATATACTCTGAAAAAAATAATTATAAATGTGTTTTTTGCTCAAAATTTGTCTAAATTTGTGAAAACATTGTCGTTCTATGAGCATGGAATTTCGCTTGCTGTTGTCTGTGATACTCTATTTGGAATGTTCACTTTTCTACTGCATAAGTGCATATAACCTTTACTAAGTAATTATGTGTATTGATTACAGGCAAGTGTTGGGACTTCTGGAGTGCAAACATCAAAATCTTACATTGTACAATGAGTTTAGACACTGAAATCACCAAGTCACAGTGCAACTTCATGAAGAAGAAAGATACTAGACTGCTGGATAACAACCACTTTATTGCATGACAACATCATTTGGTGGGTAAGACGTGCACTAACTCCAATCGATGTATTATACAACTAAAACAATGCATAATGAATGATATAATGCGTATTTGTTAATCCAACGTACATTGTGCGATTTGCTTTCACTCTTCTTATAACTCCTGTTCTTCTTCTGAGTTAACAAAAATGAGAAGAAAAAAAAGCCACAACAAAGCAATTTGCATTCCTTCTTCTACAGTCTCCTATTCTTCTACTCCATTAACAAGAAAGTAAAAACCCGCAGCAAGAAGCGGGCCAAAAAACTAGTTCAATTTCTATTTACTGAATCCCAGTCAAACAGGGAAAAAACACACAAGCACTATAAGATTTTTAGGATTTGTCAAGCTTTTCGTCACCTCACAATTTTAATGTTCAGGTCCAAGTAGCTTTGATATCCCGAATAGTCATTCAAATGCTACAGTGTTTCTGATAGCAAACAATGCGGCGTAAAGAATACTGTTTTCTTCTTTCTTCATATATGCAGGTTAGTTAACTTACAAGCATTAATTATTTCAGGTTTAGGTGTCTTGCACATTTTAGATTGGAAGCAATTGCAATATGAGATCAAAAATACAAAAAAAGTATGGAATTGAAGTTCCATGTTTGAATGGTTTATAATTGTTTCAATGGTCCAAGTAGCTTTGATATCCCGAATGGTCATTCAAATGCTACAATGTTGCGTAAGATGCTGCGTAAGGAATACTGTTTTCTTCTTTCTTCATATATATGCAGATTAGTTAACTTACATGCATTAATTATTTCAGGTTTAGGTGTCTTGCACATTTTAGATTGGAAGCAATTGCAATAAGAGATAAAAATTACAATAAAAGTATGGAATTGAAGTTCCATGTTTCAGTGGTTTATAATTGTTATAGTCTATTCAGTTGATGAAACCCAAGCATTATTATGAGTATCTCTTTTTTGTGTGTGTCTGTATAAATATAAATGATCTTACTATTTACCACAACTAATCTTTTACAGGCCCATGGAGATTCAAGGTCGCATGATCGAACTCACCAGCAAACTAGCAACAAGAATGTGGAGATTGAGTAGTTGACAGGATGTGGCCTTTTGTGTGTGGATAAATATGGGATTGATTGTGCTGGATCCAGTCTAATATATCCACCTGAATATTAGCATATGTGCAGATAAAAGGTACAATATCAACTAGACTTGCATTATAGATACATAGGAATCTCCAACTCCCACTTTGCCGTTTCTTTGCTTAGGAATTTATACAGTTTGGGTTTTGGGTATTTGGTTTTCAATAAAAATTTTGTACGTTTTCTATCTGATTGATTATTCAAATTCATTGCTTTGATGAGTTCTGCATGTTTGTTCTGCAGCGTGTTGGGTTTCCAGCCCATGTGTTTTTCCTAAGGTGTTTCGTCTTAGAGTATGGTGTTCCAATAAGGAAAGTAAATCCTTATTGATGATGGTGTACCTGTAATTTTGTTGATTACAGAGAAGGAAGGAGGCATTATTGCCTATCACTAATAGGATTGGATTTTCTATTTGGTGAAGAGATCTAATATCCTTATGGCTATATAAGGAGGGGGTCAGTTCTAGGTCTTGTATCGCAGAGACAAAGAGCAAAGTGTGTTCCATTCTCGGTTAGAGGGTGAGAGAGGGCAGAGAGGAGAGAGATAGGAGGAGAAGTGAGAGTCCTTGTTTTCTTATTCTTTCTTGTGTACCCATTATTAATATAGTGGATGTGTTTTGTGCCGGTGGATGTAGGCAAAGGTTTTGCTGAACCACCTTAAATCTGTGTTCTTTGTGTCTTATCTCTGTGGTTGTTTCTCTTGGTTTGCTGTGTTTTTTTTTGGGGTTCCTTGACATACATAATTGGCCGATATCCCAACACAGCGTTCTTGAATTTCAGTCGGCTGCCAACTTTTTCCACTTTCCCCGTACTTTCTTTTCTCGCTTTCGTCTAGCTGTTGGTGAGTTCACATATGGTATTTTGTTCTCGGTAATTTTCTTCCCTTTCTTCCTATGATATGGGTTTCTTTGGTTGTTTGAAATTGTACTTTTGATTGCACAATTTTACTCAAAACTCCACAAACTAATTGAAATCAGTTGATCCTCCTTACCCATCTCCATCTCCCATTGCTCTGTTAATTTTGCAGGTTGATCGGACTTCACAGCAATCAGGTATCAATTGTAAAAGACATGCTCAATGATATAGTAAATGATAAACTGATTGCAAGGTTGGTGCGTTTAAACATAGTGGGTTTTGGACTTCTGCATTTCAATTTGAAATGGATTATGATTTTTTGTTTGTGTTTTGGTCATCTTCCTGTCTCCGTTTTAAAAAAAGCTTGGGTCTGAGTTCAGGTTCAAAATTTATTTTTCTCTGTTGTTTTTCCTTCCTCTTCTTTGCTATTGGTAATTAGCTTAATTTAGTCTCAATGAAATTTTAATGAAACCCACTTCATAGAGTTCTAATCCCATCCCAAATCTTTGGCACTTCGAACTTGTGATTTGATCACCCATTAACCTCTTTTGATTTGGAAAATGTTCTTTTGTCTTTTCTGTACACTTTTTTTAATCGACTAATAAGTTAAAGCATATAAACATTCAACAAATATATTATCTGCAGCAAGGCGCAGGCATCTTCCTAGTTTTCCAGGGTAGTTATTGATGTCCCAGCAACAACTGCTACAAGCTATGGTGAGTACTTTACAATTCTCCACTATGTTCTGTTGGGTTATTTCTAGAATCTGAATATGATTTGTAATTACCAATAATGGGAGTCAGACTAGCAGAACATGCAAAGCGAGACTAGCATTGATAAACGAAAGATAGAATAGTATATGGATCTGTGCATGTTTGTATGCTTTTTATTTTTGGTTCTGTTTCGAGATTCTAATATTGCTTAAATGTCCAGGGTTAATTTGTTCCCATAACTGTGTTATGTGATTCAAGTAGAGTTCAAGCCGCTCTGGCCTTTGATCTTGGTAAAAGAATATATCCCACCATATGATGACCAATTTGTTCTCATTGGTCCTTATTTTGAGCAGCTCTAATGTCTCAGTATTTCTTATCTTTTTCTTTTGGTTCTATCCATAATTTTTTTTTTCATTTTCAGTGTAGCTCTAATGTCATAGTATTTCTTATCCTTTTCTTTGGAGAATTTGGTAGAGGTATTAAAGGTACAATTCTTAACCAGTGATTTGCACTATTCTGATCGAGCTGAATATAGTTTGTAGGTTTTTCTTTCTTATTTCACTGGAAAATCATACAAATTTTAACTGCATGAACAAAATAATGATTTACATATGCTAATATAGAATATTTAACATATACTATGTGGCCTGGCGCCGCCTTATTGTTCATTTCATCCACAACAGTGCGCGGGCAAATCTGCCCTTCAGTACTCTGCTGTTTCACATCCTTGCCAAAATAGGTGTTAGCAAGTTGTGACACATAAATTCCTTTCGTCTTCCTCATTGCCCCCTCTATTCCTCCTCTTTCATTCACACTTCACAGAGAGCAATTGCTCAAATTCCGTCGGCCTCATCTCCTTTTCTCCTCTCTTTCTCTTTGCCTTCTCTCTCTGTCTTGGGCTCTTTGGTTTTCTGGAGAGCTATAGTTTTCGGAAGGAGAAGTGAGATTGCTTCCTGCAGCCTTTTGGTGTTTTCATATTTCTATCGACTTCTACAGAGGAGCAAGAGAGAATGTCATCTGCGTATTCTCATATAGGTTCGTCTTCTGTTGTTGCATGGTTTATATATTCGGGAGAATTTCAGAATTTGAGCTCTGGGTAAGATTGAGTGTTCTTTTTTTTTAATAGAAGTAAGATTGAGTTTTGGGTGCTATTGGTTAGAATTTTGGTGCAATTCTGATTCTTTTTTCTTTTAGCATTGTTATTTCTGGTCAAATGTGGTGGTAACTACGGCGCGGCTTTGGGTGTGGGCTGTTTTTGGTAATATTCGGTTTGTTAGTGCTTCAGGTAAGCTTCATGATCTCATCAGAAGAAATTTGTCTCTGTGAAGTATGGAATATAATAGCATAGTCCCTTCTTTAATATTTCAGATTGATAACACAATATTTTATTAAACCTTTAAGTAGCAATTTTCTTTGAATTGATACGTTACAAAGGTTATTTATGACTCAAAGTACATGTGTTGGTTAGAAAAAAAAAAAAGTTATCAACTTCTTTCAATATAAAGCTGGAGACTTTGGTGGATGTTTGTAATCCTGCTCTTCTAATTGACATTTTCATTTTGCTTTCTTGAAGTGTTTGGAATTAGAAGCGCTACTTTTATCGGCTTTCAATATGCTGCCAACATTGGCCCAGTTTTAGGACACTAAGTATGTGTTTTTCAATTTTCTCAGCTCCACAGGTATGAACCTTCTTATATAATTAAATTGATACTTATTTATGTATATATATTTAACTTGGTAAGTTGGTATGATACGGGTTTCTCTTAGATTTGTTTAACTTTGCCTTCAATGTTATTGTTTATTTGTAGCTCAGCTTTACGGTCTGAATGGTGTGTTAAAGTGTTACCATACTCAATTGACTTATCATCATTCATGGTTTTTCCTGTTTTGTAAGGTGAGGGAGTAATATCTATATCACCAATTATGAATTGAAATATGCCACTTTGAAGTTTCAGTACATCTTTTTCTATGAATTCAAATATGACACTTTGTATTCAAATTTGAATTGACAAAAGGACCAACTGTTTTATCATTGCAATAAAATTCCCATGTTGGTCTTTCTGATGGGTTTTTGTTTTGTTTTTTTGGGCACCTTATTGGTTGATTCAACACCACATGCCGCTGCTTGGTGAGTACTATTTGTTTGTCATATGCAAATCTTACTTTTTCTGAGAAACAAACAAAAAATTTCTCCAAGCAAATGTGAGCCAAGAACATGTAGAAATTTCAATGATTAGTTACTTATTTCAAATTATTTTCTGCAGAATGTATGATAGATCGGCAATCAAGTTCAGGGGAGTAGAGGCTGACATAAATTTTAACATTGAAGACTTTAAACAAGTGAGTACTAACTTGAGTTCTTCAATTCATGCCTCAAAAAGGCCGAGTTTTATTTTATTTTATTTTATTTTATTTTAAATGTGCTTCATCTGAACTTATTTTGAACAGTTTTTTAACTTGTCTTCAACAGTAAAACCAGCTTTTCATTTTTTTGTTTTTGTTTTTGGGGTTTGGAGGATATGGGGAAGATCGATAATATTCTTTTGTTAACATGTTGCTGAACAGATGAGCAATTTAACAAAGCAGAAATGTGTGGATGTACTTCGCCGACAAAGTGACTGGTTCCCTAGAGGTAGCTCAAAATATAGTGACTTTGCATGGGTGTGGGAGATGGGAGGCTCGGATGGGCCAATTTTTAGGCAAAAAGAAAGTAAACCTTATTCTTAATTATCACACTTCTTTTTTTTATTCAGTATGATTTATTGTTGACCCTATTTGGTAGGGTTTCATCAAGCTCGGAAGCCTCTCTAAGCCTCAGATACCTCACTCAAGTCTCTTGATCATCTGAAAGATCGGGTGAGTTGTGCTGCTTCCGGGAATGCTTCATTTTTTTCTTTTTTTCTTCTTTGTTCTGTGACCGAATGATGGAGACTGATTTGGGGTTTCGGTAATGCAGAAGTTTAATATTCTTATATTTGGGTTCGTCAAAGACAGGGGAAGGATGGTGATGGGAAGCTAACTAAACTTACCTTATTCATATAATAGTTATTGGGCCTGTATGTGTAGAAATATAGGGGGCCTATCTTATGTAGGGGGCATATATAACAAAAGGAAAAAGATTGTAGTTTTCTCTTGATATTTTCTGTTATTGCATATGAGTTGAATATTTTCTGTTGATTCTAACAGGTTTTTGATCTTCACCGGCACAACATAGATCATATAACTATTCCATCTAGCCGTAGTCCTCAATTCGGTGTTTTGGACATTTTGATGATGTAACCCTATGGAACCAAAGCTATCACTAGGCTAGCCTTTTTCATACTTTTAAATAAAAACCAGTCTTGCATTAGATATTCATAATCTGCAACTCGTATGCATTTCTAATGGATCATAAATTCTTAATGTTCAACTATGTATCCAATGTTCTTGCAGTACATTAAATGTGACTTAATTTTTTTCTAAATTTCATGCTATCACTGATTAATTTGGTGTGCTTAACTTTTTGTTATTCTCATTAATTAGCCTAGATTCCTCAATAATTTTGTTTTTGATTAGTTGCACATTTTTGTTTTTATGTGGTTCTAGATTTAGGCTTGGTTTGGAATTTTAGATCGACATGAATCTCACTCTACATGAAGAGGAAGATGTTGGAGCCATTGAGATCGATCAGCAAAATAAGGATGCAAACTGTTTCCAAAGTCCATAAAACGAAAATTGTGGGTATCGCCCTTCTTATCTGTTAGCGATTTCAATTTTTTGTGGGGAAGTGTAATCCACACACCCATTTTCTATTTTTATCAACTTAAATTTTGTCCTTAGTGATTTAAATTTTGTCTTCATATGAAAATGATTACTGAAAATAGAAAGTGGGTGTGTGGATTATAATTTGGGGTTTGTGAATTTCACATCCTTTTTTTGTGCTTTCGTTGATTTGTTTATTAATTTTTACTGTTAGTGATTTATAGGTGGTTATTGAATTGCAAACCTTGAATTTTGATTGGTGTTATTCATTGATCGTGTGCTTTTGGAATCTTAGTTGTAGAATTACCCGTTATAATCCTGTATGACCCGTTGTTCAGTTAGATTTATTATCTTTGAAACTTTAATTTTTACGAGAATCTGTATTTAGCAGAACCTTAGATCAAGGGTAGCTTCATATTTCTGGGAAAAGGGGATTTTGACAAAAAAAAAAAATTTCTTACATCCTAATGCAGAACATATGAATTCCTAATGTATATGCATTTACTAATACAAAGGCTGCTATGGGTGAAGCAATGTTTTGTTTCTAACCGGTCTGTATGTTTCCTTTTATCTACATCCTTAATAGTTTTTGAGTGCAATGAAACAAGGCTATATAACTGGTGCCGGAAATTTTTTGTATCTAATTAGAAGTTATTTTAGAGTCAGGGTGGGGTTTTTATGGATATTTTAGTTGTCTGATGGAGCTTATTTAGAATTAATCAGTAATTCAGTAATACTTAGATGAGGATTCCCTGGAATTTCATAATTTCATTTTCATAAATTCAAATATAAATGTCATTTAAATCTTTTGCTTCTTTTTGTTTGTCAAAATTACTTAATGTCATTAAAATCTTGTCTTGTGGCGGAAACTTTATTCTCTCTATATTATTAGTTGTACAAATGGTGCATTTATAAAGAGTAACTTTCTGACCCAATACGAAGAACTTCCTTCTTAAAAAAAGCATTTAGAAGACACTTGAAAACTAGAAGATTCCAGCAAATCCTTCTTAAATGTTTAAATGCTCAAAAATTTAGTACCCCAAGCTTTTAATAAAAGTTGTGGAAACTAATGTGGATGACCCATATTATGCGTACGGTGGGGTATTGGTTGTTGATTGTTGTCCTGATAGTGGATAAGAGGCTTCTTGAAAACAGGAGGATGTGGAGGTATTTTAAAGGCATCTTCAGCTGCAATTTGATATCTTTCATTGCTAGTGCTTAGTCTAGTTCATTCGCATTCTATTTCAGATTTCTTTTTGGAACTGGTTTTTGTGGTTTCCAAAAGTAGTTTGGTTGTGTGGTTTATATGTTCTCTTGTTAAAGCTTGTCAGATTTGCATTATATTTGAGTTCCATAGTTTATGAAAAAAATATCTCTGTTTCAGTTAAAACAATCCACTTCTGATTCTAATTCTTGTATACAATACATGTAAACTACTTTAGAGGTGGTTCCATATCTTTTGAAGTTTCTCGACAACTTGACAAATATCTATGTGAGGTGATCACAAGAGGTTAAAGGGCCGTACAGGTGAAGTTTGAAAACAAAACGGCAGATTCATCAAAAGTTTGAAATTATTCTAATTACAGGCCAATTAGTCTGGTGTATGTTTGTATATATTTAGTGCTAAGCCATTGACCCTGATGGTGACGGAACTGTCGGGAGATACTATTTCTTGGGAAGCAGGTGCATATGTGAAGGGTAGACATTTGGAAACTGTTTCCGTGGTAAGCAAGGCGATTGACGAGAAGAGACATTGCTTTTCTAATCTGTTTACTGGGAGGCAGTTATAGTATAAGGTTACCTTTCTATCTGCAGGTCCCTAATTCAATTAGATGTAGCTTTCACTTTCATGGTGTCATATAGGGTTTAGGGATTCGATTGGGACAGTTAAATTTCAACAAATTTTTTTTTTTAAGGAACTATTTATATGCTAATACTCTTTAGTTGGGATACTTTTCTGCTCACCTACAGTTTTTTGGTCTGAGAGATCAAGTCAGGATGATGCTATTTATTTCTATTCCCACAAACTCTAATGTATAAATTTCAAGTTCCGTATATGAGACTTGAGGGGCAGTTAGGGTTTTTTTTCTTTCTTTTTTAATTAATATAATGACTGTCGGCTGCTTATTGTAGGAGTAGATTCCTTTGTGTCAGCTTTTATCCTAACGTGAGCACAAGTTTCCAATGTCTAAGGCCTCATTGTTTCCTTCCGATTATGCAGGTTATACACTCTTGTGGAGTTATCTACTGCATTATTTGGCAAACCTGCATTTCAGAATCTCATTTGCAATGGACATATACTTGCTGACAATAGAAAAAAAAAAAAACGAGTAAAAGTCTGAAAAATTATCCTCCAATTGATGTTATCGATCAGTATGCAGCTGTGTTTATTGTAACTCACTGTTCGTATTATAGTTTCAGTATCATGTCTGATCAGATTTCTGTTGTGCAGGATGCAGTACGATTTATACCTAATTAACTCTCCTGTTGTGCGCTGAACCATTACGTTTCAAGAAGGAAGGAGTTTATTGTGTTCTAAGTGTGTTTTATCTATTCTTGTATTATTGTTTTCATGTTGGAGTGTTGTTGGTTGATCTTTGTTCTTTGAATTGATCCAGTGGTACGTTTATCTTTGGTCAATTTCAGGTCAAGGACGTATTACTGCCATGGTACAATCTCAACTCGATCGATGTATTCCTTGTCCAGAATGCAAAGAGACTTGAGATTGGAGGGTTTGCCGCTTTTGTCTCTATTAATCAAGCCACTCTACAAGAGTCATCTAATGTGCTTGACCAGTGGATCAACTCGGCCACACAGAGTCTTGTGTATTTTATCCGTCAGGAGATGATTGGTTTTCGACTTTGTACGGTTAGCTGTCTATGAACTATTCCTTCTAATAGCATTCTGTAATTATTGTCAAGTACATGTCAGTTGGGCATGATTATATCATATAACCAAATAGGGAATTGGGTTGTGTAGACTAGAATATTGAAATTCTTTACAATCTGCATAAGAATAAAACAAACATCAAGTGCACCTAAGCGTAATGTTATACCAAATTACCAACTAATTGGTCAAGTATTTTCAAAATTAATAGGAAAGAGAAGAAAACAAAAAGGAACAGAAACAACTTTGATCAAATCACAGATTTCATTAGCATATCTTGTTGTTTTAATGTCTGCATGGTCAATAAAGGCATCTTTGCTGAAAAATGTTTCATGTCTGTATGTTATCTACTGCATCAAACTGACATGCGTAATCAATCACGTACTAAACGTGTAAAAACACTAAACAAATATTATCTTTCTTATAGACCCTATTGTTTTTCCCCAGATGCATCTAATTCTCCATGGAGAAACTTCTGAGGAAATTTACCTGTTCTTATCATTGTTTTCGCAATATTTATGTCAATAGCTCATTTTGAGGGCATATTTTCATTTGAAAGCCAACGGGATGTCCATTGTTGGCTTTTGATTTCCTTGACATACCTATCGTATCTGCATGGAGCTTGATATGTTATACAGTTATAATAGTACTTTACTTCTGAGGAGGTGGAATTTCTCTGACTTTTTGTATTTCTTTCTGTCTGGAAGTATCATATTTATCCTCTCAATTGCTTCTGTGAATTTTCTTTTGGTAAAGGTCAACATTTTATTCTTTTCTCACTATTATCTAAAACTATATAATTTTATTGCAGACCGGTTGACTTTACTAAATTTGGAGTAACATTTCTGCTTATCTATTTCAAACAGGGAGCACTGGGCATTTTTGGATAACTTTCGGGGCACCTTTATATGACAAATTTCTTCAATTTCGGTATCTTGCTCTCCTCATAAATGTTTTGCAAATTTTTTGCTCTTATTTTTTTTTGCTTATAAATCAATGTGCAATTGTGATTTGTTAAAATCAGTTTACCTGCTTCTCATTTCATATGCATATCTTTTACATATGAAAATACGAGAGAGAAACCCACACTCTTCACAAAGTACCAACATGAGGGTCACTGGAAATAAGCAACCAATATTTCGGACTAAGGTATGGATTTGCAGCAAGAAATGTACTCTTGTTGAAGACCTCGTGCGAAGCATATTGTATGTTGCTATATGGCCTTTATACTAAAATCAATGCAACAGTTAGAATCTTGACATAAGATTATATTGTAGCATCTACTCTAGATGGGTGACTTTGAGTTCTTGAACGCGAGTATTTCTCCCTAACAAAAGTACTTGGTAAAGTTTGGTTGCTCAAAATGTGATAATTCTCTCATGTTTTGAACTTGAGCTTCTTTCCTTAAGGATTCACTCTTAACACTAGTGGACATGTGATAGTTACATAAGTATTCGTTTCCACTTCTTTTAGTAACTAGTTATGTACTAATGAAAAGCAACATGTTTAGCCTTGCTTTTCTTAGGATAACATAATAGGTTTAAGATATGGGCCTTACCACTTACTGTTGGAAGTTTGAAACCAATCTTTATACTAAACTTGTGATTTGATTAATGTCCATCTCAACTATAACAGTGTTTCCGATAGTCCCCTGTGTCCACTTTTTCCTGATAATAATTTGTACAATTTAATAATAATTTTTAGGTTCATTGCACATGTAAATTTTTTACTGATTTCACTAACTGCGTTGGTAAAATAGGTCAGAAAGTTGAAATTAAGCAAACAAGATATGAGCAATGACACGTGTTCTGGTTTTGTGTACAAGTATATTATATGTAATTCTTACAGCTCTTTTTCTTGTATGAGATGGTTATTTTGTGTATGGTAAGTTTAACTACCATTGGGCTCAAGATTCTTGTTTCGACCATGAGGTTTCTTTTCCATCTTGTTTCTCTAGCATGTATCTAATAGGATCATGCTAGAGAAAGTGAATTGGGCTTTGAAAAACTTAACTCGACAGCACATCAAACAAGTCAAATTAAGGTAATTGAAGAGGTCTTTCTAAGTGAAAATAGTTTTACTTCTTACAAATATAAGTCAATAGGTCCGGGTACTTTTTTGTGTTAGTGTTCTGAAAAAATATAGACGGAACTGCCAAAATTCTATAACAGGGGAATTATTCTTCAGGCTACAAAACAAAACGACATATTCATTAAACGTTTGAAATTTTTCTAGTTACAGGCCAGTTAATCTGGTGCAAGTTTGTATATATTTGGTGCTAAGTCATTGACCCAGATGGTAATGGAATTGTCGAGAGATACTATTTCTTGGGAAGCAGGTGCATATGTGAAGGGTAGACATTTGGAAAAGTTTTCGTGGTAAACAAGGCGATTGATGAGAAAATGGACATTCTAATCTTTTTACTAGGAGGCAGTTGTACTGTAACAGATAGAGAAAAAAATGTCTTATCTGCAGGTCCCTAATTCAATTAGATGTAGCTTTCACTTTCATGGTGTCTTGTAGGGTTTAGGAATTCGTTTGGAACAGTTAATTTTCAACAAAAATTTCTTAAGGAATTATTTATATGCTAATACTCTTTAGTTAGGATAGTTTTCTGCACACCTATAGTCTTATTTCTATTCCCTCAAACTCTATGGGTACGTTTGGTACCCGGTATTACCTAAGCCAATCTTAAATAAGGAGTGAAACAAGGCTAATCCCACGTTTGGTCTCTCTCATTACTAATATTAATGGGCTTAACTTGGACCTGTTTTCTGATTTCGCCTCCTTAGCCTTTGTTATCGTGGGTACTCCGATTACCCAACCTTAGCTAAGACCTCACTAACTAGCATCCTCCACAATCTCTTCTTCTTCATCTCCTCTCTGTTCCGCCCCGAATCTCTGCTCCACAACTTCTCTCCTCTCCGATTTCATAGACAATTCCATTCTTCACCTCCTCTCTGACCCGCGCACTCCGATGTCTCCCAGATCCGCTCCGTCCTCAACGCCGTCGGCCCCTGCCCCGACCACGAGATAGGCAAGACCTCCAAGGCCAAGCTCGCCGCCATCTTCTTCCCGGATTCTTCAGCAGGTACGTCCATCTTATGCTTGATCAGTTTGATTTGTCTGTAAAAGTTTCCAGTTTTCATCTTTATAATCTTCCACTCATAGGCATCTCATTCACTTGGTGCAAACTGCGTTTTGCAGACAATTATCATACATACAACTCTTTGTATAGTTGGGTGATGTCTTCATCGCTTTCTTTATTTTGTCTCAGTTCTTCATTATTTATCAGGTTTCGTCTGATGATGTTTCATTGGAGGAATAAGATGTTAGGACTTGAGGGAATTTGTTTTAGAAAATTTGTTTGAATCACAAGCTCAAATTTGTATTGGTAATATGGTACTGGATATGAGATTTCGAGTTCTGGAATAGGTTACTGTCAAGGTCAGTTAAATAGATAGTAGAGTGTACCTCATTTTCTCTTTTCTGCTTGCAAGTTAGAGTTCTTCACTGCATCCTCTTTGTGGAGAATTGGCATTCAGTTATTCTGAATTAATCCTTTGATTTAACCATGTTTAAGCAAAAGTTCTTATTCAAGAATCTTCCACTGTTATAAACTTTCTGCAACTCTATATGTCTCTTCTTTATTTTCTCTGTATTCTGTTGTTGATTCTTCATCTATCATTTTCAGGACGGATCTTTTTAATTGAGAGGAAGTAAAATTTGCATACATGGTTGAGATATGAGGTAGCATACATCTCATTTCTGATTGTTGGATATGATTGTTGTACTGAATGAAGGTTTTATCAAAATTTCTGTAACTCAGGATGGGAAAAATGTGGGAAAAGATGGGTGCGCATCATAACAGTCAGCTGAAGATTGTTATGATGATCTGCTGCTGAACCTTCAGGACATGAACTTGGAGGTGCACAAGATTAAACAGTTAAACTGATTTTTTTTTTTTTTTTCGATTTCGTGTCAAAATTTCAATGACCAAGATTGTTAGATGTTAGATTGTTATTGTTAGATGACCAAGATTGTTTAGATTGTTTAGATTGTTAGGATTGTTATGTTAGAGTAGTCTAGTCCAATGCATCACCAAACATGGGACATCTCTAATTTAGAACTTTTTTCCTAATCCTATGCAACACCAAACGTGGCCCAGTTTTAGTACAATTTAAGGCAGTTCACACTAGTCCAGGACGGTCTTAAGAATTAAGGAGGTCTAACCTAGTACTGGGTACCAAATGTGCACTATATGTATAAATTTCAAGTTCTGTATATAAGACTTGGGCAATTGTTCGGTTTTTTTTTTTTTTTTTCTAGCTCCATTTCTTTTCATTGTTCTGGTACGCTGCAGAGTGGAATAGCCGAGTTCTTAGAGTTTCTTAATCTAGCAATACCATCCAAATCATCTAAATATGCAGTAATAGCATGAACGGGAGGATTCTCAAAGGTGATAAGACCAGGAGAATGATCATTGCTTGTCTTGGCAAGAGAGTCTGTAGTCATGTTACATTCCTTGAAGATATGGTCGAACTTGACATTGTCCAAATGAGAGCTGAGATGATGACACCAGTTGAGAGAGAGAGAGAGAGAGAGAGTAGCATAATCAGACTCATCTCAGGATTGGAGATATTTAAATTTCTTCCAATCTTCAAACCATAGTAAAGGCCACAAGTTTCAGCATCAATAATAGCTCAGTGCCAAGATTTATTTGAAATCCAGAAATCCAGTGACCATTAACATCTCGAATGACACCACCTGCTCCATTTTTTCGAGAAGATGAGGTTTTTTCATAAATTAGCAGGTGGTTTTTTCCATGAGAGAAGACTGAAATCACAATCATTCACCAATATAGCTTTAAATGCAGCAGTCTTCCATTCGTCAGCAGCATCAAGATTTTTCCAGGACAGATAGGGAATGTAAAATTGGTGTAGTGAAATACGACTAAGGTAGAATAATCACTTTAATACGACTAAGGTAGAAAAATTCTGATTCAGTTTATGGTTACAAGTTCCTATCTTGGTGCATGCCTGGTGTTAATTTCATTAAACTTAACATCGATGGTATCAAAAATTCTCATAATGGTAAAATTGGAGCTGGAAGTGTTATTAGAGATTCTAAGGGCAGTTGGATCTCTGGATTTCAAATCAACCTTGGCATTGGAGAAATTCTTGATGCTGAAGCTTGGGGATAATTTTATGGAGGCCATGGGAGCTAACCAGATCTCTCATATATTTAGAGAAGCCAATATGACTGTTGATGTGCTTGCCAAGTAGAGTGTGGATCATGTCATAGGGCTAATTATCTTTGACAAGCCTCATCATGCTGTTAATGCCTTCATTGATGACCGTGCTTCTGTATGTCGAGCTAGGAGAGTCTTCTGCTTTAACTCTTTGGTTTTGTTTTTTTTTTTTTTTTTTTTTTTTTTTGTCTGGGCCTTTTAGGTCCCCCGTAACCACACACAAAAAAAAAAATCACCTCTTGTTCTGCTCGACTATGGCACTATATAACAGGCATTCCAGGCATCGGTCTCCGTCCAGTTCTGTCGAAGCATTTCTGGTACATGTGTCGGGATATTTCAGGTTGAATCATAAGATCCAAACCAGAGCTCACAAAAAGGATATTGGCAAAGAGAAAGTCAAGAAAGTGAGATCGATTAGCAGCTGTCTACAGCTTAAAGCCCCTTTATGATGGATTTTGCTGGTAAATCAGCAATGGCAAGAAAAGAGGACTGACGGTGCAAATATGAGTACCCAATTAATGAACTTAAAACAAACTAGTCACCACTAACAGAACTGCCGACAATATCTTCAAACAAAAGTGGTGCATTACATAATTGGTGACAGATCACAAACAAGCCTAAAACATAAAACTTGGATAACGGAGGTAGTGTCCAACAGTCCATCACTGATCACCAGGCAGTGTCTTGATAATATCCGAATCACCTGACCATTTTAGAAACCGGTTGCCAAGTCAGCCAAATCAGTTCATATGATTGAGGTCAGACACAATAAGATCTAAACAAGACCAAAAGATTAAATGTACCTGGATCAATAATGCTAAGGCACGACACTGAAATATTTGCCACATGCTGTACCCAGGTCGACATTGTCTGAAATCACAACAAATGACAATGAGAAGAAAAGTATAAGTACAGCAAGCGACAATCTTAATAAGAATGACCATGTATATGAGTAATTTTGCTGCAACAAATATCGTGAATATCTGAGGTGGCATAAAGAGCATCCTATACGAAAGAACAGTAACAGAAGCTCTGCTCTACTAGCACTTGCAAGATACCAGAGTATCGTGCATATTAGAATCAATAAGCTACAATGCTGGAGAAGTTAGACCTGAGAGCATCACATAGTAGAAGCAAGCAAAGAAGACTACATCTAAACAATTAGGCAGAGAACTAATTCACGCTGAAGAGGATAATGAACCCAAACAAGAACAAGACTTTGTAGGTTTCGGAGGACTAAGTACACTCCTCCAAACAAAAGGGACAGAAAGATGCAGGACAAATGTAACATCCAATGAATAACAATTACAACAAATGCATCAGTTAAACCAACACAGCAAAACAAATTCTCCATACACTGTTAGTTTGGGGATTATGCATCCATAACACTTGCAGTGTATCAAGTTGGGAAGAGGCTAATGAGACTAGAGAACAAGTATCTGACCCATTGACAACAGTTCATTATTGAGCTAGTAAGTCAATCTATAGACTAGTCGGCATTTCAGTTGTGATCCACCATTAAAATTCAACTAAAATACATCCTTCCAAATCACAATACCTTATGTAAAGACGAACTAGTAATCTATATATCAACACCTCTCAAAAGAAAATGCACAAACAGCAAAGTGAAAATCAGATGTAGACCAACGATAATAGAGCACTTACTTCCATTGTAGTGATGAACTCCAACCTTGGCAAGCATGGCGTAGTAATCTCGGACTTCCTCAGAGGAGGGCAATTGTTGGAGATGATAATGAGCTTCCCTGCAATTGACCCACATCACAAAAATCAAAACCCAAATCGTAGAAACGAAAGATTAAAACTTTGGGAATAAAATTAATTAGTACCTTTGGAGCTACGGAGAGTGTCGATGACGGTCTTGTAACCCAGAGAGTACTTGCCACTCTTCATCACCAGAGCGAGCCTGTTGTTGATAGACTCATGGGTCTTCTTCGTTTTCTTCACGGCCACCATGGTCTCTCAGTCTCTCTTCCTCTTCTTTTGGTATTTATAAGAGGCTCAGCGGTTCTATTGTTATTTAGTAAACTTAACTAGAGTTGATACCCGCATCTTGGCGCGGTGTACATTTATGAAGTTGGTTAATGATTCAGTTGATTGATGTAAATGTTTTTGATATGTACTTCATAGAACTTCAATACATTATATATCACATATACATATGATTCTAATAATAGAGCTATTACAAAAGCAACAATACTACATAACAATACATTTAGTGTTGTGTCCTACCCAAAATAGTAAATGTCTTATAAGTGCACAAAGTAGAACAATTTGTCTAGAGCAGTATGATCGAAAATATAGCTTCAGTTTTGACTGTACAAAATGCTCATATTTGTTTAACTGTTTTTCACCAAAAACGCAGTCTTAGCTTACTAAGAGTTAGATAAAACACTGCAGTGATTGACATTTAGTTGTTGTTCAGCTCCTTGCTTCATGATAATGTTTCTTTGCTTGGGTTCACAATATGTAAAGATAATAAAGATCAATCAAGGATTAAAGAATAAATCTACAGTTGGAAAGAAATCAGACATGCATGATCTTTCAAGAATTGACTATAAAACTTGAATCTTTTGCAAGTGGTCAATAATAATCGGTGAAATTTTAGAAAACTTGATTTATAAGAAACTAAAGATAGAAAAGGAAAA
>NC_020495.1:17682197-17684898 GCF_000184155.1 Fragaria vesca subsp. vesca
AAAAAAAAAAAACGCACACACATACACAAAGCAAGTGATTAAGCAACTGAAAAGAATATCTATCTCAAGCTCCTAAAGAAACTTATCTCAAAATGTCAAAGATGAGAACCTGACATAAAAGCTAAAACCAAAGATGAGGAACCAAGTAAATTAAAAGTAAACAAAACAAAAACCAAATATATTGCATTAGTATATATAACACAGTACTTCATCACACGATATTTAAATTAACTTAGTATGTTTTGTTAATTAGGAGTTGGTTTGCAACCAGATAATTTCTTTGGCCAAATCAAATATGTATGTATTTCAATTAATATTCCGTTGCTAAAATAGAACCAAAATTGTTTCACCTCAATAATTAAGAAAATAGACTTGCTCAACCTTGGTCTATGAAAACACTATCTTATTTTAGATGACTTCGATAACAATACCCTTTGTGAGATCTATGAAAAAAATAAATAAATAAATTTAAGACACGGTAATGAAAATAAGAGTTCAAAAGTTACTTCCCAACCCACAACATCCTCAACAATTAATTATATAGAAGACAATTATATATCTAGGGTTAATAGTAATTTCATGGTTTTTTAGAAACATAGGGCATAAACGGAATCACACCCACCAAAAATAAGGGCAAAATCATCCGTGCACTATTCATGTGATGTGAATAGTGCTTATAAATAGTAGACCATCCTTTAGTATATAGGTAAATTAGTGCATGTTTGGTACATGGGATAAATTGTATTGTACTAAAGAAGAGGTACTAAGTGGTTTGACCTATGTTTGGTAAGAGAGAGTACAAAAATAACTGGTACTACTTAACACTTATTTTTTGTTCTCAGCCTCCTTAGCTGGTGCTATTCTGAGTACTCATTTTTGGGTTCTCAAGTTAACACGATCTCTCTCCTCCTTTCACTCTTGGTCTCTTTCTTCATATCTATTGGTCCATTCTCTCTTTCTCTCTCAAGTATTCTCCAGATCCATTGCTGCCAGACAACTGAATATTTTTCAACTTTGTGAAACTCATGAGCACCATTGGAATTGAGAGACTCAGATTTGCTGAAGACGATGATGATGGTGATGATAATGCGCGGCAGCAGCAGAGGACGAAAAGTTGAGTCAGCAATCACTCGACCTTGTTTCAATCTCATGCCTCTAAACCAATCGAGTCTACAATCACCCAAGTTGCCCAGATCAGGAGAGAGAGAGAGAGAGAGTCACCACCACGTAAGAAAGAAAAGTTGCAATTGTTCATGAGTTCTTGAATATGAAATTTGAGAAGACCAAGTTCGACTTCGTAAACCCAATTTCGTTTTTCCCCCAATTTCGATTTCAAAACCCTAACCGGGTTTGGATTTGGAAATTTGATTAGGTTATGTAGTTCTAGATTTTGTGGTGTTTTTTTTTTTTTTGAATAAGTGGTTTTTTTCTTTTCTAGGTTTGTAGTTTTGCAAGATGGTGTGGTGATTCTCAGCACAAATGCACAATCCCTCCTTACACAGTATTGTCTCACCAAACATGGTTCAAATTAGTATAAGGTAAGCCTACTCAAATGAAAGTAAGACAAGTACTAATAATAGAGTGACCTAGAATTGTCCTGGGTTCCAAACATGCACTTAAGGATTAAAATATTGGTATGGATGTACTTTTGTTTTTGGGTCCGGTTCAAAGGCCATCATATTTTACATAAAATTTGACACACCTTGTGAACCCTTAGATTCTAAAATGTTCAATGGCTCAGATTTATTGTTTAAATGATATCAACATTACATTAAGTGATGTGGAAATTACATGGCATTACATATTCTCAATATAAGATAAAATTCTATTAGAAAAAAAAAACACCACAAATTAAAATTTGGAGAATCAAAATCAACAAAAACTAAAAAGCGAAATAAAAAAAGAAAAGGAAGAAGAAGAACATTATAAGAACGACTACAGTTCTTTTTATCAATATGTTGAAGAAGATTACTATGAATATATTGTACCAATCTAATTGGATTATGTCGATCTTTAATATAACTCAATATAATTAGATAACAACAAAATAATCGTTCTTTACGGTTCAAGGTTTAACCTTTCATATGAATTTAGGTTTTAAAACCCAAAAGAAAAGAAGAATTCAACTCCCTCCATCATCGAGCCTTTAATTTGATCAAAGTTCTTCCATTCTCTCTAACAAGCCTTCAAAGTTAATTCCACATATCTCATTTTTTGGTACAGTGAATGGCTTGTCTTAATTGATGCCACAAGGATCATCTATTATTTTTTTCTCTTTTGATTGTTTATAATACAATATTGATAAGAATAGTCGTCGTTCTTTCTTATACTGTTCTTTGAGTTTAGTATTTTTTTTTTCTGATTTTGATTCTCCAAAGTTTAATTTGTGGTTCTTTTTTTTTCTAATAGAATTTTATCTTATATTGAGAATATGTAATGCCATGTAATTTCCACATCACTTAATGTAGTGTTGACATCATTTAAACAATAAATCTGAGTCATTGAACATTTTAGAATCTAAGGGTTCACAAGGTGTGTCAAATTTTGTGTAAAATATGATGTCCCTTGATCCGGACCCTTTGTTTTTTGTTTTTTTCCTAAGGGAAAAGGATGTGACTCCTGTGGGCAAAAAGCTCATCTACTGATCGAAAATATCGTACAACAAGCACTCTTGCTCAAGCTAAGGGATCCGAAGATCACA
>NC_020495.1:17684918-17713984 GCF_000184155.1 Fragaria vesca subsp. vesca
AAAATTCATGACTTTAAGGACTATTCAGATTAAAATAAACCATAAGGACTATTTGGATGAAAAATCGTGATTTTAAGAATTATTCAGATTAAGGGAAATTATTATTTGTACCCGGAACACCACATGTTTTATGTTCCTCTTTAATCTCACTGGTCCACGTGTTTTGTCCTTATTTCTGATTGATGTATTTAATTACTTTTCCTTTTTTTTTCCACCCCGTGCTGGTCCCCACATGAATCTAAGTTATATGATTGGCCGGGTACAACACCTGACAGTGTCACGTGGTGTTCCGGGTACAGAGAATAATTACTCATTAGATTAAAATAAAACCACAAAAACTAAACATATGTCGACTTCAAACCACAAGGACTAAACAAATTTCAATTATATGAAAAACTATCGCAATCTCACATTTACTATATACTTGGTTCGAATGTCATTGTGCCTCTATTGTTCATTTGGGAACAACCAATCTGATTGAGGCTCAAATGGTAGCAGGCAATCAGGTTAGGCGTGCACTGTAGCCAATGGACAGTTTTTAG
This sequence comes from Fragaria vesca subsp. vesca, assembly GCF_000184155.1. Classification (NCBI taxonomy): domain Eukaryota; kingdom Viridiplantae; phylum Streptophyta; class Magnoliopsida; order Rosales; family Rosaceae; genus Fragaria; species Fragaria vesca. Next base: position 17,685,461 of record NC_020495.1, read on the forward strand.
GGAAATTGAAGCAACATTAGATGGGCTTATACTTGATCATCATTTGCACACCTATTCCTCCTCATATGCATACATGCTCTTCTCTTGCGCATCATGGCCAACTGTTCTAGAGTCGTGGTCTTCATCTTGGGTGACCTACTAAAGTAAATTGATTTAATCCTCCACCTAGAGAAGATTTTCCATTAACCTATGAGATAATTCAGATGTTAATGATGTATAGGGTGGTACAGAAACCAAAAAAGTGAGAGAGATCGGGGGTCCAAATACTGTTACGTCCCGATTCTTGTTCATCCCTTTACCTATTTACATTGCACTACTTCGAGTTTTAATAGAGATCAGTCTTCCAGGGTTTTTACGATCAAACCCTCTTTCATTATGTGTTTCATCATTAAAGAACCCTAGAGTTGACTTTTTTATAGGATGACTAATTCGGAAACTTTACTTTAGCTAGGGAGGTCGTAGGGGACGTTAAAACGAATCCGTAGACATGCTATAGACTTAAATTGGAGTTAATATCAAAAAGTTTGTTCAAAAACTTAAAGTTACTATTTATGGTTAGGGGATAAGAAAAGGGGATTTCCTACTTTCTCTCTCCTCTCTGCCGCATGGTTGTAGTGGCGTGGTGGACCGTTTATCTTCATAATAAACCTGTTCTAGCCTTTTATGAAGATACATAGAGTAATAAGGCACAATCTAGCACCATCTTCCGCCTTGGAGGCGCGGTGGATGGTTTACCATTATGGTAAACCTTCCATAACCCTACATTTTCATGTTGTCAAATTTTACAAATATTTTTCTAAAATATAAGCGATATTTAATTCTATCGTTGAAATTTCTCAGCATGCTTGGGCTGACATGTATTCTCATTGTGAGGCGTATGTTGGATGGGTTCCAAAGCTGGGTAGTTATCTTGCCAACAATCTGTTTCAGCTGTTGTAGGCAAGAGATACCTAAAGAGTTTGGAAGAGCACAAGGACCACTCTAGGAGATCGACCATTGATAAAGACGTTCGGGCAAACGTGGAGTTATTTTTTGTTCAAAATCATTAATAAACCCCCCTTAATTTCTGAACAGTCTAATTAAGCTTTATATTTTACTTTAATTGTAGTCATTTCTTGTTAATAATAATTGATATATCACCAATAAATTAACGAAATGAACGACTGTTTCAAACTTTGATATGAAGTTTTCTATCAGTTCTTTCCCTTTGGTTATATGAGCCATTTTAGTGAGGACTCTTAAGTTGAGGACTTTTCGGTTTATGGTTTAAAAAAGTCATTTTTCGATCACATTTTGACATCTCATCCGTTCAATTTTTAGGTTTATATGAGTAGATCATTTCTACAAATTTTTAGCCAAATTGGTGTTCGTTAAGATAACAAACTAGATCAAATTAATGGACGAACCAAATCTGTCAAATATGAACCGTTCAAGTTCATAATTGATAAATCACACTTATGAATGTCTTAATAATTTTCAATATAGCTGAAAATTTAGAGAAATGATCTACTCATAAATACATATAAACTGAACGGTCAAGATGTGATTATAAGATCGAAAGGTGAGATAAGCCGAAAAGTCCTCAACAAATCTTCAACTTAAGGATCCACATTAGAAGGGCTTTTATATTATGTTTATTATATCAAATTTGAAATGGTTATTCTTCATATATTTTCCTTTTTTATCTTCAAAGAGTATAATATAATTTTATTATTCATTTTTCATATGCTACATTGCTACCATTTATATTTTGAAAACTCCCCCTCCTGAATCTTAGATCTGTCACTTACCGCAAGCGGTGCCAAATGTTGACGTGTGAATTTGAAAGAGGATATTCAGCTAAGTATGAAGATATTTTCGCTACTGCTTTTTCAAGGCGGACATCAACATATAAAAGACAGCGAACAATATAACATAACTAATCTTATTACTACAAACTCTAAAATAGGCACTCTAAAAAAAATAAAAAAAAATAAAAAAAAGAGATAATGATCAAATAATCCGAAGCTGTTAGACATCAAAAACTACACAAAGAAAGCCTCCCGGTAAAGAAACCCCACGTCATGCAAGCACGAAATGGAAGAGACCGTTTTTCTGGTTTGGGTTGGGTGAAATATTTTATAAATATGAGAGAGTTTCGTTTTATGATTAAACAAAGGGCCACTTTCCAGTTTCCACCAATATAACTCGGATTCAGTCAGCAGTAAAGAACAATAACTCAGATTCTCTCTCCCTCTCCAACACGCGCGCGCGCGCACACACACTCTCTCTCTCTCTCTCCACACCCACAAAACAAACAAGTTGCCAACAATCAAAATCATCACCAACCCCACTTAATGAATTGGGTCCAGAGATTTATTGCTCCTATCTAATATCTCCATCGATTCAGTTTGAGCTTTCACTCTCGCGCTTCCTTCTTCGATCATCTTCTCTGTTTCTTTCTTTTGGTTCGATGAGAATCAGTGTTTGAATGTCAAAGCCATGGCAAGAAGCAGAGGGGAGAAAGAACAGAGCTTCCACGATAAGAACACGGGTTTTCTCAAACTCTTGCAAGTTGTCTCCTTTTTGGTCGTTTTTGTTGTGGGTGTGGTCATAGGATTGGTAACAAGCGCCCACATCAATCGTCATTTGGGTGCACAAACCGAGACTTATTCCTTTATCAACAACTTCTCCTCCTCCTCCAAGGAGACTACACCACCACCACCACCACCACTGGAGCCTAATTATTGTCCAGCAGTTGTGCAAAATTGCGAGAAGGTTGATTGTTTGAGCATGGCCACATTTCTGGAGCCTAATAAGAACTTGACACATGGTATGTCGGATAATGAGCTGTTTTGGAGAGCTTCATTGGTTCCGGGTACGAAAGAGTATCCGTATGAGAGAGTGCCCAAAGTGGCTTTCTTGTTTATGACTAGAGGGCCGTTGCCTTTGATGCCCTTGTGGGAGAGGTTCTTTCAGGGACATGACAATAAGCTTTTCTCAGTTTATGTGCATGTTGTTCCGGGGTATAGGGTCAATGCATCAACCACTTCTCCTTTTTATCGACGAGAAATCCCTAGTCAGGTACCTCAATGTTTCTCTTGATTCTGTATTTTGTTTACCTATGTCATATCAATTTAGTGTCCTTGCCTTGTATTGGGGAATTGAATGTTTTTGTTCTCAGAACTATGGGATGTTTATGATCTCTTCTACAGATCAATTATAACTACAGATTATTAAACCACAGTCGACCATTTAAGCATATGTGGCTTCCATACTTGTCCTGTGTCTGACACTAACTCTGTTGTGAATCAAAATAATAGACTCAAGTGTTGGTTGAGTACAGGCAGTTATTATTTTTGTATCTGGAGCATAAAGGCAAACTTGTTGCATCTTTCATTAGTTGCTTTTAAATTTATGATTTCATAAACTAATTTGAAGAGGGTTGTTAACATTAGTGTTTTCCTAGATAAGACTTGTGTTGGCTAAAAACTGGTGACATCCTCTCTTTGCTGTCCACACTAATTATCCTGATATGCTTTGTAAAAGTATAGAAAGTTGTATGTGCTAACTGCTGATTCATTTGGTATAAGTTTTGCATTAGGTGTGTTGTCATATCAATAGACCTTGGCATGGATCTAAGTTTAAACCTTTTATTAGAAAGGATGCTTATTCTGTTCAATGTAACCATGTGTTCTTTTAGGCTAAAGTTTCGGAATAAGACAGACAGTTACAGTTTTATTTTATTTATTGTATCGACTTGGCAAAGTGTTTAGAGTGATTTTCATATTAGCCTTATTAAACTGACTGCTCATATCGTGTTTCACTCTGATGCATTTACTATGATTCTGCGATACTTATGGTAAATTTGATTCATTAGTATGTATTTGTATCCTAAACCATATGTACTTTCCTAGTGAGTTACCTACTGCTTATAATTACTATTTTATGCAGCCTGTTTCTTGGGGAAGCGTTACACTGGTTGATGCAGAGAGGCGCCTTCTAGCTAATGCCTTGCTTGATTTCTCAAATGAGCGCTTTATCCTCCTCTCTGAGAGTTGCATCCCAGTCTATAACTTTCCTACAGTGTACAAGTATCTCACTGGTTCCAAGTATAGCTTTGTTGAATCATACGACGATGCTGGACGTTTTGGCCGTGGGCGTTACAGCCGTAGAATGCTTCCTGATATTCAGCTGTATCAGTGGAGGAAAGGGTCTCAGTGGTTTGAACTTAGCCGCACTTTAGCTGCTATTATAGTCGCAGACGTACGGTACTACACCGTCTTCAGCAAATATTGTTTGCCTGCTTGCTACCCAGATGAGCATTACATGGCAACTTACTTCAATATGTTCCATGGTTCACTGAACTCTAATCGAACCGTGACTTGGGTAGACTGGTCTGTGGGAGGACCACACCCTGCAATGTATGGAGGAGAAAATGTTACAGAAGATTTTGTACGGTCTATTAGGAATAATGGAGCACTTTGTCAGTACAATTCAGAGATGACATCCATTTGTAACCTATTTGCTCGGAAGTTCGCTCCAACAGCATTGGAGCCTTTGCTCGAGCTTGCCTCATCCGTGATGGAATTTTGAGAAGCTTGGTTCATTCGGAAGAGAATTTGTGGTAGGACTGCATCAATATCATTGTTGTCCTAATCAATTTTGTCTTGATATAAATGTACAGGTAGTTTTGGATTAGAGGCATTTGGTTCCCTACCATTGAGATTCAAGAGAGATTTTATTCTTGAATAAATGGTCAGTGGTAGGCAGAGGAAGATGCATGACTGTATCCATTGTCCTGCAGCAAACCCCATAATTGGAACTGAGCGAAATGAGTTCACCAATTCTCCAATTTATCTAATAGTAACCTTCCATCACTCCTCATCCAGAGCTTGTATGGAGAACCTTTCCACTTCAATGTTCTTATAAACCAGTATCGAGTACCTCACTAGCTTTCTGTCCCAACAACAATTTCATACTCTGAATAACAGCTAGACCTCCACCTAGTCGCATCATTTGCCTTGTTTAAGCGTCCTCAAAATTTACATACCGAGGTCCGGGAGGTGACGTGCCTCTGGGAAGGAACAGCCTAGCTGTAGTCTTTGCAAATTCGACAAGTCAAGGAAGTTTGAAGCATTCGATATTTCTAGTCCTCGTGAAGGTTACTCCACCCACAAAATGTAAACTCATCACTGTGCTTGGTCTTGGCACCTCCAAAGACTCTGTACCGCGAGTTCCATCCTAGATCACACAAGTAACAATTCCCATGCTTCAAATTCTTGTGTTTGAAAAGTTTAAAAGCTTCTCAACTACAAATTTAGTACTTCTTAGATTCACCCCCTACCCCGGACTTGGATTTTGCATGAGTTCCTCACGATAACTGCTACAACTTGAAATGCAGTTCGATATGAATATGAAGCAATTTTGAAATAGACTTGAATAAATTTACGTGAGGCTCTACCCCGAGTTGAAGACATGACATATTTTGCACTTGATCCTGTAATCAGGTCTACTCAATTTCATGTGAGGTACAGTTCGATACCATTTATGCCTTTCGTTTCTTGGGACTCGTTGGACTGCATCATTGTTAACTAAGATTATAAGCCAAACTCCATGGGGACGGGGAAATTACTATAGTGCCCTGTCCGATAATTGGAATTAGATGGTGCTTCAGGGAAAACAAGTATGGTGCCCTTTCTAGTAATGTTCACATGAGTCTTTCTGAGAAAGAATGCATGGTTTCTTATGGATTAAATGTAGAAACCGAAAAATAGGAAATAACAATTGCACGGTTTCTGGAGTAGAACCATTGGCTAACATTTATATTACAATTGTCATCAACTCTAAATATCGTTTCAGAATATGACGAAGCACTATAAATGATAATTGAGGCCGCTAGTTGCCTGCCGGTATATGACACTCGATCAGTAATCCTAATACCGAAACAATGTTCTGTACCTCAGATGTCATAATACATTCACCAGATATCAAGACCATGTGTTCTTTATAGACAAGAACTATAGTCAAGTGCCTTGATTGTGTGTCGACGCCACATAGCGGAGTCAGGATCAAATCTGACCTCCCATGTGGGCCAGTAGTGCAAGTCCTGCTTCAACGTCAGAACTTTTGGTTTTCCATTTAGGTGGATGGTCCGTAGACGAACAAACTCTCCATGTTCTATTTCCTGATACAATTTCCATAGGAGCATCACAAATTAATAATTTCAAAGAATTACGAATTGCTTTATGTATACAACCAGACACGTGTCCACAATATTAAGCTTCTGGACACATTGATACCGAATACGAAGGCAATGTTTTTCATCTTAAGATTCTGGACTGGTAAATTATATCAGCACTCACTCAGCCAGTACAGAAAAAAAAAACACAATAAGGTTCTACTGAATGAATGAACGAGTATTCAACCATGGAAGCACTAAAATCCCCACAGATCATATTATATTCCACCAACCAGGGTGATGGATATTCAAAACAGGAATGGAACACTAAATCCACACAAATCACTGAGGATGGAATACTTGTCAAGAACTTCCTCTTAAATACAACTGAAACAAAAGAGCTCTCTACTCATTTGACCATCATTCAGTTTCAACCTTTAGTCATCTAATAATGGCCACTTTATTTATAATCCTTCATTCCCTACTAGATGCACTTTACAGAGATACCCTAAAAAACAAGCGTCCAAAATGAAATTGGACAAAAGAATGAGAAAAGGTACCTTTGTGACATTCAAGAAAGCATCTAAATCAGGAGTCTTTTTGCCATTAACTTCAACAATCCACTGGAGAGCATAGAGGCCATATCTATGTGCTGGGCTACCATGACACCACCTGGTAATGACAAAGCAGAGAGCAAATGGATAAAACTGAAGTTCATTTTAGACCAAACGAAAATATCTACAATAATAACAGAACTTAGGTCCGGCCCAAAATCATTTCAAATTAAATGGGAAGGATCCCTAAATGATTATAATCCTTGATATTGGACTTCTATAGACTTAACATAAGTGGCAACCCTCCAATTCACAAATTTATGGCAGCACTGAGAAAACAAAAAACACATTACTTTTCCATAATTCTTTATGCATACATGAGTATTATTTTTAAATGCTAATTTCTGACCATGAGGTGCAAACATGAAATCATGCTAATGGCCACATCTTTTTACTTGGTTTTTGAGTTTTGAGTTTTCACTTTACAGCCCACCAAAACTTATTTTCATATTATATCACAGGCCTACTCATGTCATAATACAATGAGCTCACAGATCAAATTAAACAAGTTTATGCTCTTACAGATACTAAAGCCTCGACACAATTACATTAAAACGGTAAAACCTAAAGTACAAGCTTTAGGCCAGGCCTATCATGTCCTAAAATCTGGTCTAGTTTGAGAAAGGGGCACACTTTCTAACAATAGAAAGGCAGATTCTTGGTATCTGGAAATAGGTGACATAATTCTTAAAGTGAGCAAGCCAGGCATTTACAACTTGAAGCAAAACTCTTACACTCTTACCTTGCCACATAAACACCATGACCTTCTTCTGGAAGAAATCCAAGAGCACGCACTGCGGGATGGGGATCCTGAACGATACATCCACACCAATTTATCACACGTGTAGTGCCACTCCCATCCCTAATATCTGTTTCGACAAGAACATCAATTTCACGCCCCTGGCAAATAATGCAAATGGATGTTTAAGATAATGTACAAGACAAAATCAAACAATAAATGAAAACATCATACATACTCTCCTAAATTCACTCTTCCAGCCCTTCCCCAAACCAGAAGAGGAAACATCTTGAAATGATAATTAGAGGTAATTAAATACAAACTATCGATACCTGACGGAAGATGGTCATGCTAAGCTTTCCATCTTTGTTTTCATTTCTTCCCAATGCTTGGCAGACATTTTCTACATCACGGAAGCATGTCACTGGCTCCTTATTGATTGCCAAGACCATGTCCCCTTGTTCTAACAGATTTTCGGCCTTGGATCCAGCTAAACATCCTTTCACACGTAAAACCTGTCGCCTAATTGGATCTTTCTTGACAAGTTCCTACAGAAAGAACAATTGACTAATAATAAGCAAGGAAACTGACGGCGTAAAGATCCCATACAAGTAAAATGAACGAAGTCATAAAAAGAGAAAATACAAGAGTTGTCATTTATCTTATTATGGAAAAGATACAGATTCATAATAACTAAAATGAACTCATACAAGTGGACAAGGAGTTTGTAAAACAGAGATAGAGCGAAACTTTGAAAGAGAAGGAACATAATCCAAAACAACTAACGAAATTCCCAAACACGAAACAAAAAGTAATCGTAATCTACTGCCTCTAGTTTCATATTTTCATCTAATATAAGGAAAAGGAAGTAAGAACTTAATTTCAGGAAGGCGTACTTGGACCCAATCATCACTCAATCCGAAACTGCGGGCTTTTGAAAGCAGTGTAGGATACAGTTCAACTTCCAAAATTCTAACTAGAGGCATCGGCCTTTTGACACTATTGATGAGAAGAGGAGGGCCTTGAGCACCAGATATGATTTGTTCAAGGACGTCACTGATTGTATATATTGGGATACCTCTTACAAATTGATGATCCTCAGAGCTACTGCAACCAAATTTCAGCTGCGAATACGAATCAATACTGAAAATCAAATTACCTGAAGTATAAGGAAATACCTGAATTTTTTCTTATTTCTCTTTTTCTTTTTTTTGCCGAGGAGAAAAGTATGCACCTGAGTTGAAAAGCTACCCCAAATAGCTCGGACCCTTCCGTGCTCATCAGTTAGCACTCCAGAGAATGTACTGCCAAAATCTAAACAGGGTAAAAGGCAGAATTATGGAAATTATCAGAAAGGAACTAGTGGAAAATAAATAAGTGGTACAAGCAATGCTAACTCCAATTACCAGTATCAAGCTCAATCACTTCCATATTGGTTGCTCTGTAACGTGGACAATCAGCAGAGCTAATATTTACAGCAGCACATGGGTTGGTCACTATAGACTTTCTAGACGTTGCTTGTAGGCTTCTACTTAGCCCAACAAGATGCACAGAATCCCCACGACGTATTGCAGGCTCTGCCTCAAAGATTGATTTAATTAGTAAACTGTTCAAGCACATTAATAGACTATACCACCAAAAAAGGGGACACTAGAAATGAATCAAGTTACTATACTTTAATAGTTTCAAGATATAGAAAGATATGAGTCAACAATACACAAGGTAATGTAGAGGCACTCAACCAACGACCTGCCCAATCTTCCAGGCAGTTGGATCAGTGCCACTTAAGCCAAACAGAGATAAGGAATTGGGGCATAAGCCTCCAAGATCTGACCAAATAAAACCACATATAAGTGCCACACAGGACAAAGTTCTGGGTACAAGTATATCTATAACTACTACAAGCTTAAACAAACTGACCACAATAAACACATACCTTTTTCTTTAAATAGCAATAAATTAATTTGTATAGGATAAATTAATTTGTAAACTGACAGGGAAAAACAAGGGAATGAAATCAAATGAAAAGTTAACCCTACCAGGAAGTAGTTCAGCAGCTCGAACAAGCGAGAATCCAACAGCGCCCAGGGCCAATGGATCATATGAAATGAGAGCATAATTGTGCACAGGATGGAGAAAAACAACCTGAAATTTAAGGTACAAAGATTAAGCAATATTAAACTATTGTCATCGGCACCCTCGACATGCACAGTCACATTGAGGTACTATGAACGCATAATGATCAAAATTTCGGTTGACATTGCATAGATTACCTCCCCTGGAATTTCTATTGGAAATGCAGCGAATGAGAGCATCACATCAGATGTAGATATCACAACAGTATTTTTGTCAACAGCAATCAATCCCATGTCTTGTGAATGGTATATAATGACACCAGTCCCGAAAAAATGTTGTGAATGTACACCGTCGAGCATACATGATGGTGGTACATGAACCTGCAAAGATATGGTACCACCTTCTGAGTATTGATGTAACACATTGCAAAATTATTTTTCCTATGGAGTTGCCCACCACTAAGAAAGGAAAGGAACAAAAATCATGTTGTGGTAACTCATAATGGCCAAGAGAGAACAAGCTAAAGAAGACAGATGGCGTAGTGAGAGAAGGAAATTGCACACTTAGCTAGTACTCCCAAGGTTTCTCTTCCCCTAAACAATCAGCTAATTTCTGGTGATGGCTATGTAAAATCAGAAGTTTCTGCAACTGTTGGGGTCAAAACCCTTCTCTTTTTATCGTTTCAGATTTTGTCAAAAGGGATATTGAGCCAGTATTGGTGGTATCATAATTAATATGGACATACTGGGGACGAAAGGACTTGAACTTCCCCCAGTGTCCACACACACACACACACACACAAAAGGATGTATCGAATTATTGGACATACGAATTTTTTTTTCTGCGAACCCACTACAAGGAATTCTTTAATTCCAAAAATATTAAACTAGTACCGTTCATTTCCAACAATACTATAACTTCTGCCCCTTCTCATTATGAAAAATCAAAAAAGACGCAAAGAAATGACCATAGGAGTACAAATCCCGTATGACTATTAAAGGAAACCATAAATCCCACATTTGTCTCCAATAAACACATACATAACACCCACGACATATTGTATTTTATAGATTTCATCATTATGCTTGAATACTGATTCGTATTTAAACAACATATTTTAGAAAATAAGCTTTTTCACAATCTCAAACATAAGTATCAATTTGTGCATTTTATGCCTTGAATGAAAACCTCACCTTCAGATCGTCATACATACATTTGTGTGTACGAGAGAGAGAGAGAGAGAGAGAGAGAGAGAGAGAGAGAGGAGGGAGAGACCCATCTCACACACAGGGACCAAAAGACAAACTAAAAAGAAAAAGAACGGACTTGGTTCAAATTGGTTTTGGTATGAAATGACCTGAAAAACTAAATGCTGGACCATAATTCACTTGAAACAACTTGGCAAAAAATAAACTTATGATGGTAAAGATATAAGAAAGCTACCTCAAGCATAACGAGAGTCGGCTCGATAATACGTTCAGCTAGTGAAGAATTAGCTGCTGCTAGATTTTCACCTTGAAAATCTCTCATCACAGAATTCTCCACAATATCTGCATCCTCCACATCACCTTCATTTCTTTCAAGAAAGGAACCATCGGCTAAGACATTGGCATCAGAAGAAAAATCCTCCTTTACTCGGCGTTTCTTTGTTTCAACATCAGATTCATCCCGAGGAACTCCTCCTTCAGAATGTTCATAACTGGTCTCCATACTGGTGACCCCTTCATTGAATTCTACATGGCTATCATGATGCATGTGTCCGAAAGAAGAGGCCTCAGTACATAGAGGGACTGCAAGACTTCTTATACCATTAAGATTATTGACACCAGATGGAAGTAGACTAGCATCAGGCTGAAAAGCAGGCTTCACAGTCCAAAGACCAGTACTATCATCACGAGTGTATATCTGCGGAGGGGCATACCATTCATGGCGATCCACGGTGACCAGGACTGACTGCAGCCATCGAAATAGTCAAGAAAATAGAGCTAATAGCCATCATGAGAGAGAGAGAGAGAGAGAGAATGACAGATCTTATTGCTATGCTAATGACTAGCAACTAGTATGCACCACTGTTTGAAATCAGAACTTTGTTTCAGTTTAAATTTAAATCAATACCTTCCTCCGATGACGATCTGCATAGCTTACATACTCCAACGGTACTCGAGCACCACGAGATAGCTTGCATAGAACTGAAATTAGATCATCAAGTCGTGATACTTCCTGACCAGCAAACTTCTTAATGATAGCATGGCGTGGAACTCCAGCTCTAAAGAGCATATATCTGCAACATTTCAAATTAGTAAATCACTAGGTCTGCAAAATAAAATAACAATATAAAAGCCTGTGATCCCTACAACACAAATCTATTCTCAACACATCTCAATAAAGACAACTTAGCATCGGAACTTGAAGTAATGTTCCCGTCAAAATAGAAATTAAAGCAACATAGTATATGATAAGACAGCTTGAGCCGGAATGAGGTGGAGAATAGGAGATGGATCACATGTACGATTGAAGTTGTATCATGACTTCCAGAACCTTATAGTTCAAAGGTGCTCTCTCATACTATTTTGCCTTTGAATGCTAAAGTTGCTGAAATTATTCTGCCTGATGGTGAATGGAATGTGAAGCTCATCCATACCCAGTTTTTAGAGTCGAAAGTTAGAGCTATTCTTTCTATTCCCTTACCCAAAAATGGAGGCTTTGATAACTTGATATAACACAATAACAGAAATGAGAGATACTCAGTTAAATGAGGGTATTGGGTGGCGGTCCAAGAGCGGAGTAGGAAGGGTGCACCAGCATCCGTCAGTTCTTTGGGAGAAGATTCGAGAGCCCAGAAGGGTTGGAGACGATTGTGGGGGTTGAAACTTCCCAAAAAGATCAAGGTGTTCCTTTGGAGAGCCTATAGCGTGTTCCTACCTTGTGCTTCTACCCTGAAAAGCACCTAGTATGTGAGTGATCGGTGAGGAGTCGGTGATTCATGCTCTGTGGGACTATCAGTCCGTTAGGAAGGTCTGGAAAGTGTGGAGGGAGAGGAATTTCTTTGACTTATTCCTACATGTAGAATCGGTGACTAAAGGTAATGAGTTAGAGCGGTTCGGGGTTCTTGCGTGGCAGATTTGGCACGAAAGAAACAATAGATTGCATGGTCATGGGGTGATGGGGGTGGGGGCAGAGTCTGGTGGAGAAAGTAGCATGGCCGGCCTTGGGGCAAGACGGGCAAGGCCAAGGTCTAGGGCCTCCAATTCCAAGGGGCCTCTATATATAAGATTTAGTGTAGGCATGCTTTGTCAAGAACTCAAGATGAATTAGTTGTGGTGGTAAGTAGTACGCCTAACTTCTAATAGGTTCTGGGATTGAGTCCCACAGGTCTCATCTTTTTTAATTTGGCTTCTTTTTTTCTTTTTTTTGATACAATTCTTTTCTATTACCTTAATATAATAAGATTATTTTATAATTTTTGATCCCTTATAGTAACATAGTTCATCAAACTCTTTTTCATTCAGAACAAAGTTATAACTATTTTCTTAATTATTTAATATATATAATGAATGATTAAAAATGACATTTATATAGTATTTTGATTTTTTGCCAAACATTTAATTTGGGGCCTCGAAAAAAATTTCGCCTATAGCCTCTAAGCACACAGGACCGGCCCTGGAAAGTAGCTTATTGGTAGGAGGGTTTCACACAGATTTATGGGAGGATGGGGATGTTTGGAGCTGGCGGATGAGGGAGGGTATTGTAGCTCCTCCAAGATTGCAAATATGGGAGAAACCAGGGCTGGGTACAGTCAAATTGAATTTTGATGGGGCTTTGGATTTAAAAACAGGGGGTGTAGATCAAAATGAGCTGGGGCTTTGCTTGGGGGTACTGGCTGTACAGGGCAGGGGATTCTGAAGCTACCTGTGAATTTCATGCTCTAGCTAATGGGCCGCACTTCTGTAAAGCCGGCTTCTCCAATGTTGCAATTAAAGGGGATGCGCAGAATGTGATTACAGCTTTGGAACTTGACTCAGGAGGACTTCAGCAATGATGGTGGTCTAGTTGACAAAGCCAAGGATCTGTTGAGATTTTTCCAGTCTTGTAGTTAGGGCTATATCCCCAGAGCTTGTATTAATGCTACACATCGTGTACCAAGAGAGGCATTATCTCTATCTTTTCCTACCTACTGATGGTTGATGGAACCTATGTGGCTCTCCTCAGTACTACTTGAGGCCACTATATACATCTTGATGTAGTTCTTTCCATAAAGAATGAATCAATCTTTTGATTAAAAAATACAGCTAATATGTGGAATCAGATGTATCACGTGGCAATCAACACCAGATCCACCCAAATGTAACTTGACAGCAAGCCGTACAAGAAAAGAAAACAGGAGAAAAACAGATCGAATGGTACCATACAGATTTATTGCAGCAAACCCAGAACCATTATTATTGATTTGATAGAAACAATTCAAGAAATATTTGCTTAGCACAAGATGATAATCATGAAAACTTTCTGATAGTATTTTCTTTTGGCTTCTAAAAGAGAAGTTCAAGCGGATCATTAAATATCATAATAAAAACAATTACTGCCAACATAGCAACAATCCAGATATATACTCAGACACCGCATCAAATATTTTACTTTTAGTAATAACACTAGGATAAACATAGACAGCAAGATTAAGAGAACATACCCTGGCTCCGCCACATACACGAGGCCACATTGGAAGCGAAAATTTCTGGCCTGTAGCATAAGTATAGTTAAAGGAGCCAAATGTAGAAATATATATATTGAAATCTTCCGATGGAATACAGATCAGGACAATCTAGATGAAGGCAAAAGCCATGATGAAAGATGTAAAGGTACAAACAGAATCACATATGGCCACTTTCTCTGTTTTCAACCAAATCTATTTGTTATTTTTTTAAAGAAAGCTAATTTTATTGATCAATCAACCAATGCTACAATAGCAGTGGACAATCAGTTACAAGAGAAAACACCAAAGACTTGAAATATCAACACTGCAACTCTAAATTGATGGACATAAGACCCCAAAGAAACTAACCTAGACTCAGAAAGAAGTGATGTACAAAGTTCCAATGAAACAAGCCCATAAAGCTGCCAGAAACTTCACTCTTGACCAAAGTTCCTCCAACCCTACACCTCCGGAACCTTCAAAACCTCTTCTATGTATTTCTACCCAGAGCTGTTAACCAACTCTCTCACATGCAATATGCATACAATTTGCTTGTTACATCAAGCAAAAACTGTGTGATTGCAATCCAGTAACCTTTACTAAGCAGACTGCATTACCTAAACTACTTGTTTGCATCACTCTCAAACATGGCAGGCAAAAAAAAAGGACAATAATACCAAAAATAAATCATAAAAGCAGAAAAGTAATAATCTACCAACCTGTTGATACGAGAGAGGGTGTATAACTGCACCACTTACTTCTAAGAAGTAATTTGGGGTTATCAAGTGTAAATCCTGCACCTGAAATAAACATGATACTAGTTTATTTATTGGTAGTGATATTAATATTGGCTAATGGTAAGGAACTGTATTTATAACGAATAAAGTGAAACTGAAGCAATACCACCAGTGTAAAGTATATGATACATACAGATCAACAAGTTCCATGCCTAGATCCCAAAAACTGAATTCTAGCACACAGGAGTATGCAGTCTCTAGCATGCAAAGATATAACATATGAAAGAGAGATAGGATTTCCAGAACAAGTGGGTGTGAAATGAGATTCTGAGATGTCCGAGAAATGAGATGAATTTCCCAAAGTTTCATTGGTTCTGGATTTACTCCTCAAAAAAGACGCAGATACTTCAAAACTTTGCGAATATAAAATTTAATATCAATAGATCTAAATATTGCAATATAGTTCACCGACTCATAGATGATGCACCCAACTTGTGAGACAACACATAAGAGACTCTTTGGTAGTAAAACATGAACAACAAATAAGAATTACTCTCACCAGCAAGTTTACAGTTAATGGCGTGCCACTCCTTTCGATCTGTATCTCAATTTTCTGATTTACACTATCATCAAGTAACGACTCCATTTTTAGGAATTGAGTAATTACCTGCATACGGAATTTAATGCGTCAGTATTACTAGGTTAAATATGTCAAAGGAAAATTGTTCATTTCTCCCCCCAAATTAAAAAGAATACAAATCAAAAGAAAATATATTAAGTTAAATGCTGGAATACATCATGATTTAAGGCAGAAATCTATAACTCTCATCTAAATCAAGATAATTAAGATACTCGAATTCAAAGAACAAAAACACCACAACAACCATGAATTCAATCAAGATACTCGATGAAATTCTCTAAAAAAAAACAATGCACAAACCATCTTTCCATCCCTAAAACTAAAACACACAGCCGAAGCACCATTTTCACCCCAAAATCAGAACTGCCCAGCTAACCCAACCCCCTTCCCCCTCTCCTTCAATGTCAACTTCAGTTTTGGGGTTTCGTCAGTCTTGAGTCTCTTTAAGAAAGACCAAACAGACCCACGAATCCATTAGCTTTTGTGATTCATTCTTTTCAGGTTTGATCATCTTAATTATTTGTGAATCCTCATAGCAGCTTCAAGAAGAAGATCTTCAAATCAACTTATTTCTCGTCTTACGTGTTTGTATCAGGCAGTAGTTCTATCAGATACTGATATTCTTTTCAAGTGTAGATTCAGAGCTTTTGATGTCGTCGGATCTAAGCTAATGGTGGGTGGCCATATCTTCCTTCAAATCAATCATATATATTTATGCAAATTATATGAGGTTAATACAAGTGTTTCTTGTTCCAGGAACCTCTATGGAATGGTAAACAAATATAAGATGTTTTCACTTCTCCATCCTTAAAATTTTTAGGCACTGCAACTACAATCCAAAATTGCAACATCTTCTTACTACCTTAATTTTAGAACAGCTGCCAACCCCCCCCCCCCCCCCCCCCCCACAAAAGAGATTTTAGAGATTTTTATTTTTTTGTCCCCCACTGTCATGTCAACAATTAACAGTCAAATTGACTTGCAATGACTTAAAACTAGATTCAATCTGACCCCCATGACGTCCAGTCTGATGATCCCAGAATAAAATTTACCAATTCATACTATCATATGGAAGTACAGAGAACAGTCAGATGCCTAGAGAACAATACCAAATGCTGCAAATATTATACATGACCCTTCTAAGAAGGGCTCACTTCAATAGATCAAAAAGGTCAACATGAGAGGAAGAACATAACTTACTTCCCCATTGATGCAAACAAGAACATCACCTGGCTCCAAACACTTGTGAGCTGGACCGCCTGGCACCTGAAACATGTCCACACTCATCTCAATAGGGTTACGTCCCACCAAGAAAGAACATACACGTACATATATTAGAAAAGAATAAAGCCTTTCAATGCAGTATCAAATTCTGCAGCCGTACTCACCACAGATTCAACAACAAGCATTCCAGTTTCACCCTGCGGAGATGCATGTCGAACTCTCTGAAAAAATCAAATGCACGAAGTCATTTGAGGCACCCCACTTATAATGGCAAATTATGTAAGATAGGACCATTAAACAAAAGATAAAAGACCTGCTCCGTCTCAGTTTGAAGACCAAGTCGCCGTGTCTCATCAAATCCTTTGTGGACAAAAGTTACCTACATCATAAATTACATCAATTGCATCGAAATAACAATCATGAAACACACTACCGACAACAATTCAAATTAAAAATCAAAATTTAAGAAAACACACACACACTTAATCTTCACAAACAGGCATGTAGTACATCAGGAATTTACTGGAACTTTTAACCTTAAAATGGCAGCTGACGAAAGAACTGAAACCAACGGAAAGAAACTACTCCAATCAGGGGAGAACAATAAACCAGGCTTAAAAAATGCAGCAGTTCAATCTAATTTGATGACCTAGATTCAAAATATTGTCCACTTCTTGTGAGAATATGAGGGATGAGTTAGATTCTAACTGTCATACAATTAAAGGGGACATGAGATCCACAATAGAGAAACAACAGAAGCCAGAGATAAATTACATCTCGGAGCATAGCTGCCTTCCACTCTACCCAAACAAAACAAAGGCTGCATTCTCTGATAGTTATTAACCAGAAGGCTTTCAAATTTCATTTCAGTGAATACAATTCTATATACATCAAATAAACTATACTACAAAAGGAAAAAGGAAAAAAAAAAAAACCAAAGACCATACTTAAGAGGGAATTCAAACACAATTCAAACCTGAAGTGTACCACGCAGTATAGAAACTGCCTCCCATTTTTTGACAAAAGAATCTCTGCCGTTTTGGAGAAACTTCAATGCCCTCACAACCTGAAGTTTGGACAAAATAGTGTCATTCTTGTCCAAAAAAAAATATTAGAACATGTAAACCTAGTATGTCAGTAGATAAGGGGGTTAAATGATCATTGCACCATCATTGTGGTTGCAAAATGTCATTTTGCACTCTGATATTGCTTAATGGTCAATTTTACACTAAATCAACAGTTTTCAATTCACACCATTTCCGTCACTATCAGCACTACTATCCAATTAGTCTTCACGCACCAAATCCGTGATGGGTGGTTTCAACACTACAAGTCAGAATTTGACTCTATACAGTGAATGTCCCACTTCAAATGAGTGAAACCGCCCCAATAATGTGATCCACATGGTATGAGAAGCCGAACCCAAATGGTAACAAGTCAGACCCACACTTGTAATGACAAAAGTATTGATCACACGTGTGGAAATTGACATAGAAATGCAGATTGACCATTTAGCAAAGTGATGGTGTATAATGAGATTTTGAGCCAAGATAAGTGTTACAGTGGCAGTAAAGCACTATGATGTGCACTTACTCGTTCCAGTGGTAAAAAAAATGCTGATGCACTTGATGACTTGCTACCAGCATTCAAAGCCACCGCCCTACCTAGCCAATCAATCACAGGAGACCCACTGGACCCACCTTTAGTACCAGATGCAGCCTACAGAAAAACCATTAGTGAGTATAAGAATGGAAGTTTAGGCTACAGCTGCAATAACACCGAAACATACATTACCCAATGTCTAGTGACAGCAGTTGCTGAAAATCATCTTATCATAGAGACAACAATACTGGTTACTGCTAAATTTTAGGTATTATTTTAAATCTGATAGCCTTTGCAAAGTGAGGCTCACTTCCTGCCTGGTTGCTAGCCTCTTTGTTTATATTTCTTTGTGTTTTCTTTGTCCTAGGCCATTGATTTTTAACCATTCCGTGTATAGTTCTTCTCTGTTCTAGATATATACACATGAAAGACTGACTGTTTGTATTGCAGATTTGTATCCAAATTTCAGAGCCTCATACTTTACGCTATGCAACATAATATTAACATCTCGAGTAGATTCTTAAAAACTACAAAATATTAAAAAACAAAAAACAAAACAAAAAAAACAGTTATGCTATCAACCAGAAGTTATTTGGACCTATCACAACAATGTTCTATTTTCTGTTCTTTTTAAAAAGAAAAATTAGATATAAAAGAAGGAAGATAGTGAAAACAGTTCTGGACTTCCAAGGAACCCAAAAACAAAAAAAATTAAAAACAAAAAAAAAAACGAGGCTGTATTTCTTAATCATTGATTGCCCATGCCTGGCACCCCACGGTCATCACAACCTTCTAAAAGTAAATCTCTCAGTAATGTTACATTGCTAGCAACACTAGAAATATAATACGAGAATCGCAATATGAAGAGGTTGTGAAAGTTGGACCTAATGACAAAAGGATTAAGCGATAAAATGACATTCATGTTGCAAGGGAAACTTCTAATGGGTTTTCACTAATGTTTTCTTGTGAAAATTATGCTCTTATAAAAATAACAAAGTTTACATAAAAATCTCTAATCAAGATACTCAATTATCTTTCATGTCAAAGAACTATAACAGAAAACAAAGGCGTGCCAATTACATCTCTTGAATCAAAATTGTTGTCAAGTTTTATACATCTTATACAATTGATTAGGTTTTTTCTGTTACAAGAATCAAGAAGGGCTATATATCACAGAATAAACCACTAGCAGAAAGGGGGCTATACATCACAGAATAAACCACTAGCAGAAAGGGTTGATGCATTTCAAGATTGTATCCTTGACTCCTTAGGGAAAATGTGCCCAACATAGAGTGAGGAGGACATAGGACAATTATATGGGTATATAATGCCCACAACTCAGACAATATCGCATATTTCTATTTAGTTTATAATAGCATCTGTTTCCTCTAAACAAAAAAACATGTGCACAACTAGTGTAGCTCCTTTTATAAAACCACTGATACATGAATCATGGGAAAGCATCAAACTAATGCACTTGGGAATAATCTATGAAATTTAATAAACTGAACGTTGTTTAGACATTAACTCCTTAAGAATACCAGAGAACAGTTCTTAAATAAATGGTTCTTATATGAAACAAAGAGGCCTACTGAAAAACTCGACCTCGACTTGGTTCCCACATCTCTCCCCTGGTTGCAAAATCAGGACCTCAACTTTCACATGTGGTAGTTTCCAAGTTCGCCCTCCCATTTTATAATAAACTGGCTCTGGGTATACATGATCTCCCACGTTGTATGAAACATAGCCCACCATGGATGAAACATAGTGGAGAAATGACACTTCAATGCGCTAAAGAACACTCTTATTTATCTGGTCCATGATAATTTGATGAACTTATAAGCTTATTTAACATCTAAACCTGGCTCCCACACCTCATCCGTCTAGAACTAGCCGCATGTTATGGCTCATTAACATAAGCAAGAAATTATGTCTATAATTCTTCTTATGCTGATTAAAGTATCCATTTTAATTATATCTTTGAAATGGAATTTGCCTTTTCTCTATCTCTGCTCTATTCTCATCAAACACCACAGAATAAAATTTAGCCCAAAAATGACCTCTCGGAAGAAACAGAAACACTCACATGAGCTCTCCAAATTCAGCACCCCAGAGCCAACCAATTTCAGTAGTTGGATAGAATACAAACAAGAGTACATCACTAATTCAAATTTTATCCAACGTCAGGATGATTATAACACTGATATGGGGTGCTTACAATCAGTCATCAGAGTTTCTGACAAGAAACACTCGACACAAGACTCCATTGACTAAAAACATCAAGCCCAAAAGTCCAGCAGAAGACTACAGAAAGCTCTATGAAAGTATAAAATAAAAAATAAAAAACAAAAATATGTTTGTGTCTACATATTCCACTTACTTGCATGTAGAATGTATTAAAGTCATTATAGCCATCCCTGCCAAAGAACACAATCAATAATCAGAACAAGCAGTAAAAATCAACCATATCATACAAACAAACGCTTAAATGGAGATCTATTTTGCCTATCTGCTGCCTCCTTTCTTTCTATTATTTCTTCTTTTTTCCTTTTTTTGGGGGGCACCTCTACAAATCTTTGTTTTTTCCAAATCAGAGTAACACCTATACGTTTGCATTCAATAGAAGGTGGGTTGAATACTATAGTCAGTATAACTTGGCTTAGTTTAAATTTGCTTGTCTTTTAGTTAGTTAGAGTTTGAAAATAAAATCTTTTCTTCTATGACAAGAATAATCATAAGTATTCTTTGAAAATAAAAGCTGTTCTTCTATGACAAGAAAGGTTCTAAGTATTTGTCATGCAGGATAAGCAGAAAAAAGTATGATTTTCCTGGAGGAAATCTGAAGTGACGTGTGTGCATAACTACAGATACCAGTTGAATTGATCTGCTTAAAGAGCTATGTTGGTCAGATATGACAGTCTCCTTTGCTTTAAGCTTTTCCTTTTGTTTCTTAGTTATTTATAGAAGAAATATTTCATGGAAAGGTATACGGCTACATGCAGCCATGGGATTTGAAGTCCCTCATGTGCATCAGATAGACAGCTTTCTGAAGTTCACTTTCGCATAAGTATTGGGCTGTCAATTTTGCAATCCTGGTTTGTCCAAATGTCAGTATGCTAAAGATCCGAGTCTTCTTTTAACAATGCGCATCACTTTGAACATTTCTTGTGCAATCGAATTATACCCCTTCAGTACTAAATTTATTCCTTGCTTAATCCAAAATAACCCTCTCTTTTTTTCATGTACCCAAAACACCCTAATACCATTAAAATCAAAATATCTATTTTGGAGTGAGTAAGAGAAAGCTTAAATCTGAGTTCAGATCTGGAGCAAGAGGTCCATCACATAACTGCACAAAAAATCAGAGACCTTTAGCCAAATAGGGCCGTAACACAGATATTACAAGGGCATCCTAGCCAGTCTTGGTAGATATATATGGATTTTGAACATGTCCACTTGATTGCCAAGTCCAAACAGAAATCAATCTGAAGAATATTTACCCCGTATCATACCACATCAGTAGAACCAAGTCCATGCTTTGTCCTCCATCCCTTGTAATGATTGACTTCGAGACTGTTGTCTGGAAATATATCCACTAGCTGGAATATTTTCAAAAGAAAGATCATTTCCAATCCCATGTGTACCATTTGCGGAGAATACCCCAAAAACCACAGAGCATTGACTTCTCTTGTGCCCTTGGACATCTGCATTATGGTGTGGGAGCTCTTTGGATTACGTTCCAGAGAACAAAGCTATCACAAACTTGGATGAGTGGTTATTGTCTGTCCACAAGAAAAAAGCGTTCTGTTATCAAATGGCCAAAGTGATTTTTTGCAGTTTGTGTGCTTTCACTTATGGGAAATCTGGAAGCAGAGATGTGAAGCTTTGATGAAGAGAGTCCCTCCCAGCCCCGCTACCACCATTGGTAACATTCATAGGAACTTCAGAGAATGGTCTGAGGCTCAATGTTGTGATCAAAGCTTCAATGTTGATGCCCCTGAGTCTAGTACTGATAAGCTTTGATACCCTCCTCCTCCAAATGTTACCAAAGTTAATGTTGATGCAGCTTGGAAACGCAACCAGCAGAATAGTGATCTAGGAGTGGTGATCCGAAACCACAGTGGTGCTTCTATTGCAGGGGCCAGCCTCTTGAGTTCTCAAAATTCTGCTATTGAGGCCGAAGCTGATGCCATTGTGAGAGGCCTTCAGTTGGCTGCTTTCCTCAAGTTGAAGAATTGTGTTGTTTTATTATCAAGAGGTGGTGAAAATTGTAAGTCATCCTTCTGTGACTGCAAACTGGAGAGTCCCCTTTCTTGATCAGAATTGAGCATTTAGTTAATATGTTTGATGGTGTCAAGTGGAACTGGATTCCTCGCAAAGCTAACCGTGTAGCAGACGCTGCGGCCAAGGAATAAGCCCCCGACTTCCCTACTGGATGTTCTTCAGAGTGATGGTCTTCCAGGCCCCCCTTAAGTTTCCTCATGGTGTTGCTGTTCTTGCTGTACTTTCTTTTTCTAGTTTTGCTGTTTCTAGCTTGGTTTCTAGTTTCTGCTGTTTTTCTTCTCCTAGGTTTGCTCTCTTGTTGTTTCTTTCTCGACCCTTGTGGTCTTTAATGAAAGTTATTCCAGAACCCCAAAAAAAAAAAAGTAGTATTTGAGTGGGTTTTTTTTTTTTTAATCCAGATCATACGATTTCCTCAGAGGCTTAGTAGGCCCAGAGACTAATCCGTGGCAGAAGATCATGTATTTTGAGTTAGGGTAGTAACAGTGGTTTATCAAATATTCTGTACTTTCCTTGTGAGATGGGATTCCATGTTGACTGCTCGATCTATTCACTTCGTTTGATTTATGATAAATGATATAATATATCATACAACCATAAGTAGACTTCTTAAATATATTAAATTGCATGTCATGATTGTTATCTCATTACTTTCAAAAAAGAAATTACTAAAATAAGGTAAAGAAAAGCTGATACTTACTTTTTGTAATGAGGAGCGTCTCTATCCAAACGAGCAAGAGTACCAGCCAAAATGGAGACCTAAAAACAAAAGTAAATCAATTAGAGAACAGCTAAAAATTACAAGACAAACCATATACAGTAAACCAACATCCTGCAACTGCACAGGATAGCAACTGTAAAGCATAGCCATGAAACAATTAAGAAACATCATGGCAGACGAAGCGTCCACAATAAATAGACATATGTATGCACTAATTTTACCACTAAGCCAGTATTCAAAATCAAACATCAATGTATCATAAATGCATGATTGGCAGTATTAATCATAATAGGGGAAGAAATATAAGGTGCTCGGTAATTTACTATCATCATGGCCTTGCCTCCAGTCAAACCATCATCATTAGATCTAAATTACCAGGAGCAAAGAAGAATGAACATGATCTCAAAATACAACTGGGGCAAAGGAGTCATGGTAAGTAATTCTCTTTTATTAGATAGTGGAGGTAAAACTTTCTTTTATAAAAAACAGAGTTTACTTGATAAAAAGGAATTACAAAAGTGGAAAAGTTCCTTAGAAAAGTGATGAGGACATCATAGTCAAACCTTTCAAAGTTGATGAGCGAAAGACTTGGAAGGAGAGAGCACCTAGTCATTATATAATTTTCCCAGCTTGGAGGGACAGCCAAGTCTGATTCTAGAAATCTCTAAGCTGCTTGTGTCGTTTCATATTTCCATTTCAGTTTAGAAGTTTTAAGGTCTCTTTTAAGTCTTAAATACATCAGTTTTAGAAGACTCCTAATGAGTCTTTAATGCTTCAGTTTTAGATAAGTCTTAAAGAGTCTTTAATGCAGTCAGTGTGAGCTATCTGCTCAAGTATAAATAAGTATAAGGGCCTAATGCCCATGGATGTTATGTTATATGAATAAAATTATCAGTGTTTCTGAGTTTTCCTGTGATGAGATTGGCGTGAAGCCTGTGTTGGGATTGGCGTGAAGCCTAGTTTTGGGTGAGAAGCCTACGAGTGAATTCTAAGTCAAAGTGTTCTGTAATTCTACGTCAAAGCGCTCTGTAATTCTAAGTCAAAGTGTTCTGTGATGGGATTGGCGTGAAGCCTACGAGTTTAAAGCCCTAAGCTTTAGAGTTTGTTGATCCTGGTATCTACGCAGTTTGTATACTGCTCAAAAAGCACTACACTTGTATATAGCAATTTGATGCTATATAAAAGAACCCTTGCAGACAAATTGGAAGCGAAAAGATAACTTGGTTCTAAGTCAACTATAGAATCAGATGGTGATATCTTGCAGACTGGATGCTCAAACTATAACTCCCTAAAAATACTGGATCTTAGCCGATTAAGAAATCCAATGGATTATAATAAAGGTTTTGTAAAGTCAAAGCACAAGCGTGATGTTTCTCACCTTCTCACCGCTGTCATTACCAACAACCCTGATTTCTAATCCAACTGAAGCAGCCTCAGGGGCAAGCGGAATCTCTTCATACTTCAGAAACTGTATTGCATCAGGATCGTAACAAAAGAAGCCAAAATCATGGACCTGTTAAGGAAACATATATATATTAGTCAATGGATAGACACAAAGTCAATACCAAATATCAATTGTAAAACCATCTAATGTGTGTGTCTGAGGAAAAGGGTCCACACATTTGTTTTTTGGCTACATGTGAAAAAATGTTCGATGGTCCTGTTTAGAATGAAGCTCTGCATCTTCAAATGCACCTAAATTGCAGTGCACATACTATAGAAATTGAAAATTCAAACTTTTGCAAGTGCACTACTTGCCAGTATGTGCATTTGTGACTCTATTTGATGAAGTTTTGGACTCGTGAAGTACCGGCTCCATTTGTTTCCATTCTATCCACTTTGTTAATTTTTACTCTTTTCTATTCCTATATCCTACAAGAGATCTGAAAACCTTGAACATTAAACCAAAAACTAAATGGGAATTAGAGGAGAGCCCCAAGATAATATAAAAACTCCCAAGACGCGCCTCTCAAATGTGGTGTAACATACGCCAAACACTTGGGCAACATTCATTATCAAGAAACAGCTGCGGCCTTGGGTCCTAGACAAGTGTATATAAGCAAGAAATTTGAGAATCCAACTCTCAAACAATTGACAGTGGAGAACCCCCAAAGACCATAAAAATTGGTATACAAGGCCTAACCTTGTTGGCGTGAATAGATGTACTCTAAACACATATTGGTAATGTTTAACTAGTCACAAATAAACTGGTACAGCCTAAACAGCTGGGCAAATAGCAACTCACAGCAGGTCAACAGTCACCAGTCAGAACAGGGATGTTGACCATGGAAACCTTCGAAAACAACCCCCTAACTCTGACGATAAGGGATCTACGCTGAAAAACTACCATATCCGTATACCTCCCTAGAGATGACCCTTCCTAGTATATCCACAAGGCAGTGGCAGCATATGAAAAATCAAACCAAAATATGTGTGTGTGTGTGTGTGTATAACTGACCGGATCCCTGTATATAGGATATACTGGAACTTCTTCACGATTCACAAACATAGCTTCCGCAACTACAGGTCCTGCACAATCAAACCAAATAAAAAAAAAATATGAAACGAAAGCAATGTAGGTTCAAGATCCCCATACTAGGAGCAGTTTAAAATAAAATAAAAAACAGAGCTAATAGTGTCCTTCTTAAACTTGAATAATAAATGACGGTCAAAATGTAGAGTTTTCAGATTATTTTTCATTAAACAATAGCAGACTTGGACTTTCAAGACAGACCTTGAGCTGTATCGAAAACTATTTCTTAAGGATTGTTAGGTATCAATACTGAGAGATTCGAATTCGAAAGCAAAATTGATTGTGAAATCAAGAAGCAGCGTGAGAGAGAGAGAGAGAGAGAGAGAGAGAGAGAGAAAGTTGTACCAGGCTTGACAACATGGCGATTGGTGAGGATGATCCCGCGGCGCTTATCGATGACAAAGCCGGTGGCATAGCTAGCACCGGCGGCCTCAGTATCGAAGGCACGACACGCCGTAGTCCTCAAAACGACGACGGCAGGGACGACCTTGGCGAGAGCCTTCCTCCAGTCCTCCGTGGTGGCGGTGCTTTCTCTGAAGGGCGGGTCGATCTCCATGCAGAGCTCGTCCTCCTTCAGCCTCGATGATCCGCCGGCGTCCTCCTCCTCCTCCGATCCCAGTCTCTCCAGAGGATCGGCCATCGCAAAATTAGGGTTTGAGTGAGAATGAATGAGAGAAACAAAGGAAGGAAGGAAGGGGGAGAATCAAAGTGGAAGACTAGAGGCCTGGGTTGGTTGGAAGCTGACTGAGTTGGAACCTGGAAGATTCCGTGACTGCGACTTGATTGTGCCAAAGTGATCACTAGTCTCTTACCACATGTGCTTTTGCTTTTCTAAAAACTTCAAAAAGCATTCAGGGCCAAACTGAGAAGTTTAATTTTTTAGTGAAGTTTGACACACTTAGGCTTCCCATAGGAGTTGATATTTGTTTTCTTCTTAATTAAATATAAATAAGGGTCCGGTTCAAGAGGTTTTTACATATTTTTTGACACTCATGATCTTTAAATTTTAAAACTTTTAACAGTCTAGATTACTTGTTAATATGATGTCAACAACAAAAATGTGATGTGACAAGCGACATGGATTTACCTATTTTCATAACAAATTAGATTTACTTTTCTTTATTAAAATAAAAAACCAAATCCAGTTCTAACTTGAAAAATCAAAAATCAAATCAATATATTCAATACCAAGAAAAAAATTCCTCGTCACCCATTTGGTTCTCTGGTACTTCGTTCACTGTTATTCAAAGAAAAACAAAGAACCCTAAACTCTACACTAACGAAAGGCAACCATACATATATGTACCTCATGTCAATTTAGTTTCTTTAGTTTTTCTGGGCTATACAAGATGTAGGTTTCCTTGGCAGTATAAATATATCAAATACCATAAATTTCTATTCAATTACTAAACCCTAAATCTAGTTATCTGTAGTGTTATGTACGAAAAAAAAAAAAGATAATTATGTTCATACATACTTGTATTCTTGTTGTAAATTAATAGATGAGATAATCGAGTTAGAGATGGTGCTTTCAATGTTTGTTCTTCTGTGCTCATGTTGTTCGTCGTTCTTCTTATTCTTGTTTCTTCTTGTGGACGTTGTTCTTCTGACGTTCTTTTTTTCTTTTCTTTCTTTCTTTTTAGGGAGATTTCTATATACACCCAATTTTAAAAAGTGGTTTTAAATAAAACCCACATAATATTCTTTTCTGATAGGCATCTAAAATATATCAATTATGATACATATTATGTCATATTTTTTCTAAATTTTACGCAATTGCCACCATTCAATTATAACATATAATCATAATAAATAAGTTTAATAAATAATACCTCGATTATGACTTTTTCTTCTAACATTAACATTTTTCAATCAATTTACAAGAATCATGCACCTTTCTTTATTTTTATGAAAAAATCTAGTTGAAATGAATTCATTCTCTGATCTATACATAAGGTAAAATATAATATAAATAAGATATCTAATTATTAGAGTAAAATGAAGAAATTTTACAATATTACTGTACCCATATAGTTGTTTGACGTGCTCCTCTATTCCATTCAAATTTTAATATATAGATTTTTATGATGAAAAACTATTTTAACTATTTTGTCAAAGACCTTGATTTTTTTAACTCTAAACCCTAAACTATAAACCCTATACCCTAAACCCTTAACCTATACCCTAAATCCTAACCCTAACCCTTAACCTATACCCTAAACCCTAACCCTATACCCTATACCTTAACCCTAAACCCTATTTTGGGTTTCTTCTTCTTAGGTATATTATCATATCATGCCTTATTTAATAGGTACATTAGAAATGTAAGTAGTTGAAAGTACAAATTTCTCTCGATCAGGATGGGAAATGATATAGTAATATACCTAAAAAGAATAAAATTAATCAAAGAACAAGAATGTGTACTTTACAATTATACATTTTCGACTATGTATAAAGACACCAACTGTGAGCTTAGGAATGAAATATCATTCTATTACAAATGAAAT
>NC_020495.1:17714004-17720492 GCF_000184155.1 Fragaria vesca subsp. vesca
AAATAGAAATACTTCTAAATATAGAATATATATATATATATATATATACACACACACACTGAAGTTACTAATAACAAGGTAAGAAATTAAAGAATGTAATTGATTATGTCAAAGTTAAATCCAACTAAATTTTAGCTCAATATTTGAGTTTCAAATTGATGCTAAAATTGAGAGAGATACCAAATTTAGCTTTCTACGGTTTGAAGGGCAAATCAGAGAAACCGAAAAATGAAGAAAAATATTAATTATTGACATATGTTCTATATGGTAAGTTTGCTTATGTGGAGTGGGGGTAAAATGAAAAAAAATTATGTATGGGTTTAATTTGAAAAGAGGTCTAGTATTTTGGGTTTTTGTCTAATTTTCTCTTTTTTTTATTGTATACGATTTGATTTTTGATTTTTTAAGTTAGAATTGGATTTGATTTTTTATATTAATAAAGAAAAGTAAATCTAATTTGTTATGAAAATAGGTCAATCCATGTCACTTTCCACATCACATTTCTTTTGTTGACATCATATTAACAAGTAATCTAAACCGTTAAAAGTATTAAAATCTAAAAGTCACGAATGAATGTCAAAAGGTATGTAAAAAACAATGGCCCTTGAACCGGACCCTATAAATAAATTTAGGGCTAATCAAAACAAAAGATTATACAAATTAGCTTTGTTAGAGTTGATGTGGCCTCCATGCGCTGTGAGTATGCATATGTCTGTCCTGACGAAGAGTCTATCCATTCTCTTTTTCTTTTTGGATCCAATTCTCTCCAAAGCTCATTTTCCTCTTAATGTACCACATTTTTATAGTTGAAGACACAAGTAAAGTACGTCATCAACACAAAAAGTTAAAAGATGCTCTCTCTTGCTGTCTCTGTCTTCAGGGTAAGTAATAGCATAATCGCACTTCCATTGGTTGAGTTATTGTAAAAAGCGCAGTATGTAGCGGATTTCCAAAATTCAAGACATCCATGTAGCCGAAAATAGAAAAATAAAGCCGATATTGAGGGATGAAGTTCAACACAACAAAGCACTCAACTAGTCATTTCTGAGAACCATTTGCTCGACTTATACCTCAACAATTATTTTGACGAGAACCATTTTTTCATTAATGAAACAAAACGCAAACCAACAATTATTTTGTCAAACAAAAAACTACGAAATTAGAATCCGGAGGTGTCTGAATTGAAGGAAAGAAGATAAATAGAAAAGAGGAATAATACACAACCAATTTTTCTTGCTATCACACCACTCATTTTCAGTTTCCACTATTTCTGATATACCTTTGGCCTTACATTTAAGTAGCAACAAAAAATGCCCATTTGAATTATGCATTTGCAGCATACAAAACCCAATTCAAAACTAAATCAAAACTAAGCATGGTCTCAATTAATGCAGCTAAAGTCTAAAACTCTGGAAAAACAATTTCCTGTCTAGATGCACAACAGCCTCCTCCATTTGTTTCCATTTCGAATTTCACCGTGATCTCAATAAAATCAATTCCACCAGACCTTGAACATATCACAAACACATTTTGTTTGGGTGCAATTAGATAGTAACTAAATGCAGCATGCATTTGATAGCCCCAGTGAAGTGAATCTAATGCTTAACGGGAAACATTGTAATTCAATTTCATTAATCAGAAACTAGTAATACTTCAGTCCCTCACCATCAAAAATAAAGCCAGTAACTTTAGTAATCAAACCCCAACCAAAAAGAATCAGCTTCTGTTGACCCAAATCACATACACCACATCAAGCAAAGTACAAGCTTGAGCATACTAAAACAACAAAGTTGATTGGCATGTTTGTTGTTGACATGTAAACTTTACCAAAGACAAAGGATAGATCATTGCTGCACTTCTCTTCTTATCAGCTTCAAGATCTCAGCTACCTGGAAAAGCATGAGAAAATGCTGGATTAATACAGAGCATTAACATGGATACTATTATGGTCGTTAAGTCCGTAACCTTTATCATCCACAGAAGCAAACCAAAAGATCTATACTGATAACCTCAGTAAGGTAAACCAATAAGAATCACCAAAAACCAAATTGACCCAAACTATACAGAGAAACTGAAGCATTTTTTGCACGTCAATTTCCGTAACATTTCAATTCTCACTTCCATTCAAGACCAAAAAATGTAGGGTGAAGGTTAACGAGGTAAACAATAAAAGAACGTAACACTTGATTGATAATGACTAATTGACTACTTTCAGGTTTTATACTTTTAGAACAAACCCCTGACCTTCAATCCTTATAAATCTTCAATAATAGTTCTTCCAAATTGTTGAACTGATCCAAAACTGTTTTAATCTGATCATGACATCCGTTAAACAATCCAAGTCACATTAGAAAAAAGTGGCTTCAGTTGGGCAGTATGAACCTTGTTTGATACCTCCCTCAATTGCCCAGTTTTCCAAATTCATAACTTTGATGCTTTATTTTCTTAAATCAAGTGATGATATATATGAAGTTTGATGAAACAAAGTGGTAGAACAAAAAATACCAACAGATGTAAGCCTGCAGCTATCGTCCTGATAATGGATTGGTACAGAGGCAAGTGATTTTGCTTCATTGCTAAAAAGTATCACTTGTTAATCACTGTCAAATGAAGGCTCTATGGCTACATTAATATTTATATATTCAATTTCCCTGTCAACCATCTATATGTGTAACTTGCGCAGGACTTCACAATTAAAATATAATGTAACCGTAAATCAAAGTATATAAAACTACACAGTGACCAAGTACAAGAATAATCTAGTCATCATATTAATTGCTGCATAACTTATGAAAAAAAACTAATAGTTTCAGGAGCCTCTTATCACCCCATTCTTATACTCAAGTCAAATTAACAAACAACCAAAAGAATGTGGCACAGAGAGACTTAGCATAACAATGATGAAGCACTGATCAACTCAAAATACAAACGTATAGGTATCATATCATGAACATAATACCTATGAATCAAGCAGTTGCTACATCTTCTGTCATTTGAGGGGTTCCTGATTCTGATGGGGAATGGTGTGATACAGACCCATGAGCTGGTCAAGATGGTGGCTGATATGGTCCAGCCATTTGAGAGGGAGCTGATGATGGGTGACCATGTCCTGCCATATAGGTTCCTGGCGGTGATTCCTGCGGTCCTGACATTTGAGGTGATCTTATGGGTGGAAATTGCCGTGGTTGTGCCATTCTAGGAGTTGGTGTGAACCTAGTCTCAGTTAATGTTCTCTCGACCTGTCCACCACGCCCGGCTTTTTCAAAAGTCTCATACACAAATTGCTTCAGTGCAGGAGGAACGCCAATGCCATATCTCAACATTTCGGCCAGTAAATCAAGGCTTGAGTCAAGTTCACCTTCGGTGGAAAGCCCCCTGATCACAATGTCATAGCAACTGGCATCTGGTTTAGGATCTTTCTCTCCCATTTTCTTCAAAATTTTGGCACATTCCACTGCTTTCCCATTCTTGATCAACTCAGTAAACACCCTGTTACCAAAAGTAGCAACCACTCGCAAACCAACATCCACCATTCTGTTAAATATCATAAGAGCATCATCTATCCTCTCCACATTCAAATATGCATCAATCAGAGTCCTGTGAGTTGTTACGTCTGGGGTCAGCGACTTTGATGACAATTCTGTAAATAGTGCATCAGCCTCCGATAACATCCCATTCTCACAATACCTAGCAATGATATTATTATATCCCGCAACATCCATGGAGAAAGGCTTTGACTTCACATTTGTTCCCACCTTCTTAAAGGTGTCGAATGCCTCAGCAAACTTCCCAAGTTTAAAACATTCGTTGACCATTATGTTAAAAGTCTCGGAATTCACAGCCTGGAAATTGGGCGGGGTGTGATTATCCAGCATTTGTTCGAATAAAGCCCATGCCTCCTTCTTCTTGTCATGCTTAAGCAGCACTTCCAATAGAACATTGCAGGTAGCTGGGATCATCCTAAACTGCCTATCAAGCAAGGACCTATACGAATCCATGGCCTCCTTCTCTTGCCCCTTATTGAAGAACCAATCCATAAAAGTGGCATTGACAACCCCATCATACACCAAACACCTCTCTTTGAGCTCGTCGAAAAGCTCATTGGCCTTGTCCAAATTCTCCAAATCCAAGAACCCTTTAATCAAATTATTGAAAACCAAAGAATCGGCACCATGCCCCTTATTCAACATCTCCCTCAACAAGTCAACCGCATCACCTATCCTACCGGCATCAATCAACCCTTTAGTCAAATGACGGTACGTCACGGGCGAGGGACTAAAGGGAGCAGTGGCAATGATGTGCCGGTAAATCTCAAGACCCACATCGACACGGCCCTCATCACAATGAGTGTTAATCAAATTATTATAAGAGACAATGTTGGGAACAATGTTGGATTGGCTGAAGAAGAAGTGGAAGAGGGCAATAGCGTCATTGTACCTCTTGCCGCGGTACATGGCCGCGATGATGGCATTGCAGGTGAACACGGTGGGGCGCGTGTTGGAGAAGACGGAGTGACGCGCCACGGCGGAGGCGGCATCGAGGTCGCCAGCGCGTATGAGGGACTGGACGCGGTTGTGGAGGTTGAGGCGAGGGCCGACAAGGGCGGAGGTGGAGTCGGGGAGGCGGGGCGCGTTGGGGTCGCGTGGAGGCGGCGGGCCGGAGTCGCGACGGAGAGCGTGGAGTGGGGGCTCGATGCGGAGACGGCGCTTGCGGCGGCGGCGCTCGGCAGCGGCTTCTTCGGCGGTGGAATAGGCGAAGGAGCGGGAGGTGGTGAGATGGTGGGGATGTGAGGAGATAGGGTTTTGGAGGGTGAGAGAGGTTAGGGATTGAGGGGCGGCGGTTGGGCGGCGGAGAGAGCGGAGGAGCAGGCGGTACAGCGACATGTCGTTGAGAGAGAGAGTGTGGTCTGGTCTAACCGGCGCTTAAACCCTAGTAAGCAAGCAGATGGGAGAAATGATGGGTTTTGGTTCCAGTTCAATATAAAAGGTTGAGCTTTTATACGAAAAATAATAATAATAATAAGATATCTGTATTTTTTATAATTCTATTTTTTGATAAATAAAGTAGTCAAAACTCAAAAATACTGCTATTAAGGTTTCAAATTTACTCATCAGACCTCCTATTCTTTTTTTAGTAATGCTACAGACATCAAAAATTTATACCAAATTTAAATACTAAACAATGGTTGAAAGATGCACTGATTAAATATGCTATCGTGACTTTTGGTTGAAATATTGGTAAGAAAATGATTCAACTTTTGCACTCACTTAATTATGAATTTATGAAATTAAAAATGTTTTAATTTTATTCGGTGTAATTTTAAAAAAGACAATATCTATGATAAAAGAAATTATTTTGTTTATTGAACTCTTAAAAAAAAAAACCCCCTAAAATGCCACCTCTAATATTTACGCGAACCACCGACTCCAAAAACCCCCACCAACTCTAAACGCCCATTTTCCTACTTATTCCTCCATCATAAGACACTGCATCCGAGTTTTGCCCTAAGATGGGACCTGAGTCGATCCCATAAAATCAAATCATCTACATCAGTCGTCATAATTTGTAACGGCTATAATTCCAAAGACGCTTTTAGATTCTCCCAAATCCCCTCATTTTGAAATTCTAAAAAACTCTTCCACACGTTTCTCTCTTTCTCTTCCCCTTGTGTTTTACAAATCAAGTTTTCTATCTCTCAATTCCTTTCTTTAAACTCAAAGGCCCTCGATGGACCGGTAAAGACAACAAATTAAGAATCTTGAGCACCTCCAGTTATGACGATGGGATTGACCAGAACGACACTCCAATCAATCCAGTGGTCTGGTTTTGGCTCAAAATCTCATATTTATTATGTTTCTTTCATTGTTTTGGGTCTGAGTTTGGTGTAATTTTAAGAAAGATTGATCTATGAATAAAAAAAAAAAATTTAGTTTATTGAACTCTTAAAAAAATTAAAAATAAAAACCAAAATGTCACCCCTAATATTTATGTGAGCCACCGACTCCAACCACCCATCATCCTACTTCTTTCTCCATCATAAGACAGTGTGCCCGAGTTTTGCCCCAAAATGGGACCTGAGCCGATCCCACAAAATCAAATCATCCACACCAGTCGTCATAATTCGTAACGGCTATAATTCCAAAAACGTTTTTAGATTCCCCCAAATCCTCTCATTTTGAAATTCTAATAAACCCTTCCACATGTTTCTCTCTTTCTCTTCCCCTTGTGTTTTACAAATCAAGTTTTCTATCTCTCAATTCCTTTATCTAAACTCAAAGGCCCTCGATGGACTGGTAAAGACAACAAATTAGGAATCTTGGGCACCTCAAATTCTAACGGTGGGATTGACCGGAATGACACTCTAGTCAGTCCGGTGGTTTGGTTTTGGCTCAAAATCTCATCTTTATTATGTTTATTTCATTGTTTTGGTGGTCTCGGTTTGGTGTAATTTTAAAAAAGATTGATATATGATAAAAAAATAAAAATTA
>NC_020495.1:17720658-17721276 GCF_000184155.1 Fragaria vesca subsp. vesca
TCTCTCTCTCTCTCTCTCTCTCTCTCTCTCTCTCTCTCTCTCTCTCTCTCTCTCTCTCTTCCTGTTGTGTTTTACAGATAAAGTTTTCTATCTCTCCATTCCTTTCTCTGAGCTCTAAGGCCCTCGGTGGACCGGTAAAGACAACAAATTAGAAATCTTGGGCACCTCTAGTTCTAGCGGTGGGATTGACCGGAACGACACTCCGGTCAGTGTGGTGGTCTGGTTTTAGCTCAAAATCTCATCTTTATTATGTTTCTTGGTACTTCATTGTTTTGGTGATCTGGGTTTGGTGTAATTTTAAAAAAGATAGATCTATGATAAAAGAAATTATTTTGTTTATTAAACTCTTAAAAAAAAACAAAAACAAAAATGTCACCCCTAATATTTTCGCGAGCCACCGACTCCAACTGCCCATCATCCTAGTTCTTCCTCTATCATAAGGCAGTGCGCCCGAGTTTTGCCCCAAAATGGGACCTGAATCGATCCCATAAAATCAAATCATCCACATCAGTCATCATAATTCGTAATGGCTATAATTCCAAAGACGCTTTTAGATTCCCCCAAATTCCTCATTTTGAAATTCCAAGAAACCCTTCCACATGTTTCTCTCTCTCTCTC
>NC_020495.1:17721309-17724796 GCF_000184155.1 Fragaria vesca subsp. vesca
TGTCTGGGTTTGATGTAATTTAAAAAAAAAATTAGATTTATGATAAAAGAAATTATTTTGTTTATTGAACTCTTAAGAAAAAAAAAAAAACAAAACAAAATGCCACCCCTAATATTTACACCTCCCAAATTTAGATGTATTCAAAATATCATTCATTTTTATGGAATTAGTAATTCATGGATAACTATGGACTTTGTAGTGTAAATTACACATACGAAACTCCAATATTTTTCCATCCACCAGAGCTAAAGATTTGGAAAAGTCTACTAAAGTATTTCTCTTTACATCTGAATAAGTTGATCCTACGATACATCATCTTTCTTTTTTTCTTTCTTTTTTTTTATAATATTCCATGTTATTAACGTTCTTCTACCTATTTTTTTTCAATGTTTATTGAATGTTAACATTTTTCTTGTCTTTCAATTGTGATTCTTTGGAACCCTCGATAACCTAAATATTATTATGGATTAGATCAATCTTTTTGGTGGGTATCATTAATTCTCTCATCTCTTAAACCTATTCATTCTAGATCTAAAAATGAAATGACCCTTCCCTCTGTCTACTAACTCTTGATACTAGAATTACATGATCATGTATTATATATTTGCGTACATGAATGTGAACATCTAATGTCCCACTTTAGAACATGCGTCGAATAGTCTTTGATTTATGTACAAGTATGCGTGTTGGTAATATAAGTTAATATAATCTTTTTCGTCACCTATGTTTATGTATCTCAATCAAACATTATAACTGAATGCATTGAAATTAGATAGATGAACAATAAAAAACTTATAATCAGTGTTATTATTTGTTTGTCATTGAATCTTTGTTTTTTTTTAATTTCCTGTAATTGTAAGTATTAAGAAATCTACATAAGTCATTCATATGAAATTTGTATATGTCATAAATCAGTGAAAGTTTGTGATTAAAAATCAATGGTTTTAAGAAATCAGTGAAAGTCTATGAACTTTTCAAAGAGTCAATAAACTTTTCAAAAAGTTTGTTGATTAAAATAAGTTTGTATAAATTCAAATACAATACACCGCTTTAAACCTTACTCAAGTTCCTCAAATAAACCTCATTATATATTTTATAAAAATTAACCATTATCTTTAAAATAAAAAATTTACTCACTATGTATAATTATTTTTGGGTGTGTTTATTGTCATCCCACAAACCACTTTGCTCACCCCACATATTGTTGGTTTATTGACAAACTAAAATGCCATGATGTTAAATTACAACAACGGATAATAAGTTGTTACAAATTACAATATTTTTTATCATTTTTTTTTTGAAAAATATCAAAATGATATATTAATAATTCTCAAGCTAGAGAAAACCATTACATATCCTCTCTCTACCGACTAAGGGTAGATAAAAAGTTTGTGATTTTATCATTTTGTTTTGGATGAACACGTACTTCATAAACACTAACATATAATTTATCATATTCAGTTATTATATGGAGTTTGAAGATACTAGCATTTAACATGAAGATGAGGTTAACTGTTTGTATTTTTTTTATTTTTTTTATTTTTTCATTGTTGATCCTCCGTCTATCCATTTACTCATTATTTCCCATGTCGATTTTGCATGTAAATTTCCATGTCTAGTCACTCATTTATATTCGATTGTTTGATATTGTGTGTTATATAAAATTAAAAAATATATATGTAGGGTCATGAGAAGAGAATGTAGGGTGAGCAAAACAAATATGAAATTGGAAAAATATATGTAAGGTGAACAAAATAGAATTGGAAAAATGATATTTTTGGTGTTGTAAATGAGTGAACAAAGTAGACTTACAATTAAAAATAAATAAGTAGGGTGTGAAGAGAATGTGGGGTGAACAAAATGGTTTGTGGGGTGGCAATAGATGCACCCTTATTTTTTCACTTTACATATCTTAAATTACAATTTAATTCCTTCATTTAAGAACATAAATCTCTTGAAAATAAAAAACACAAGGTATAGGGTTTTAAAAATTTATTTTTATCAAGAAGAAAATGGTCCAACATGAATGTACTTTTTGTTTTCTATTTTACCTCTACTGAACGAAGATCGATCAAGAATAAGCATTTATTTTCTTTATATGATTAATTACAAAACACCACCTGAACTATGATGTTATTTTTATTTTCATACCTAATTATCAAAAACTTGTATTTATATACCCTAAATTTCATTTCGTTAGCATTTTGATACCCTGACCTCTAACATCGTTAAATCTGAGAGCATTTTCATCATTTCAATAAATGTATCATTTTTTTACATTTACTTTAACAAAATAATTTATTTTTTGAGGTTATCAAATACAAATAGAACAATTTACTTTAGTAAAAATATTCAAAAAAAAATCCAAAATTAAATATTTATTTTTGCAACAATAGTGATAAAAGTTAGTAGAACTCTTATATGTATGTGTGTGTGTGTATACAAAGCTTCTCGGCTGTGTGTGTGAAATTTTGCAGAGATGATCTATACATTAGTATTTAAATACTAGACAGTGGAGATGTGAAAATTCGATTGAAAAGTGAGTATAAAGTGGAAATCCGCACTGTAAGAATAAATGCGGACATCCGAACCTAAGAAAATTTGTATAATATATATATATATATATATATATATATATATATATATGGAGTTACATGTTAAGCAAAACAAAATAAAATAAATTAAAATATATTATTAAAATAAATTGTATAGAGAAAATATCGAATATCGATGGAAATTTTTATCAAAATTTTATATAAAAATGGTGCAAAAATAGATTAAATATAAAATATCGAAAATATATGAAAATTATTATGGATGCTTGTAAAAAAACAGAAAGTTCAAGGAAATATCGTGGAAGATTGATCTTACTTGACACGACCCGCCCCAAATTTCACCTTGAAAACCCAGAGTAAGTTGTGCGGGGGCCACCTTCAAGGAAAATTTACCGAAAAATCGACATAACCTCCCTTGAAAATGGACAACCCTTCCTAATAATACCTGTAAACACTTCTGAAAATTTAAATCCAACCTTAAACTCTTGGAGCCTCCGTGCTCCCCAAATCACAACACCACCCAAATTATTTACTAATCTAAACAAATCTCATATCCAACCATTATAGGTTCAGAGCAACTCTAACAGGAAGAAAGGAAACATAATAAATTAACAAGCGGAAGCTATATGATGACTATGCCTCATCCCCATGTACGCCCAACCTCAACTATGCAATTCTGCAAACTGGGCATTTTTAAAACGAAGATTTCAAGGGAAAACATTTGAAACACGTTAGAGTGAGTGGACAAAAATAAATTAACGAATAAAATATTTATGTTTCCCCAAATCAATTTCCAAGGAAAATCAAATAAAATGCTGCAAGCGATAAAACTTTTATCTCATAAATGTCGAGCCTCTCAGGCTCTATAATATATATATGTATTTACACACGTCCATACTCCCTATATAAATTCATGGGTCTATATAGGGCTA
>NC_020495.1:17725336-17768688 GCF_000184155.1 Fragaria vesca subsp. vesca
AAATTCGTCAAATTAAAATGACGTCAAAATATTCCGCAACAATTATTGTTCAACCATGAACTCTAGCATGCATTTTATTTAAAACAAAAGTCCACTCACAACTCTAGGCATAAGCCCGACGAAATCCAAATCGCCACTCCAGAGAGGTTTTCTCGAACCCTAGCACAAATATAAAATTAATTTCACAACTAAAACTCCAATATTTAAAGGCAAAATTAACCGAGAGCCATAATTACGCTCATCATTGCCTAACTTCGATATTCTTAAATCGAAACGATCTGAACTTAAATATCATACTCGGCAGCCGTAATTACAACCTCCCTAAAAATACGACTTAAATCCTACGGCCGGATTCTACATTAATTAATCGCCAAAAATACCACACTTCGGAAATTCATAAACCTATCCAAAACTCATCCAAAAATTCCATAATTCATAACAAAATACTCCTCTTAATATTCCACATTTAAAACCACAAAAATCTCCTACACAACGGCGGCCGGAGGCCGATTCCGGCGACCTCCAAATCATACCAAATTTTAACAGCAGCTTCCTCTCAACCTACTCTACAACTTTCTTAACTAGCACAACACCCAATTCCAAGCCTAACTATGCCAATCGAATGAAAACAACACAAAAAGCCCTAGAGCTTCAACTCACCGGTTCTCCTTACCTAGACCACAAGGGGGCGTGCTCTTTGGAGGGGTTGCTGCATGGGAGGAGAGCTTTCTTTAGAGCCAAGAATCACCGGCTTTGGTGACCGAAGGAGGGAGTTCCGGCGACCGGAAGTTCTGGGCAGTCAAACCTTTCGGGTGGCACCACTCCCTCATGGTGGCGCTAGGGCTCCTCTCACCGGTCCAGGGAGGTTGCTGGGTAGGGATGGCAATAATCCCCAGCGGGTAGGGTACCCACGGGTATTCGACCCTAACGGGGAAGATATACGGGTATAAACGGGTAACGGGGATGGGGATCCTTAGTATTCGGATTCTTAAATCGGGTACGGGGCGGGTATGGTATTTTGATATTCGTCCCCATCCCCACCCATTAAGGATGAAAATATTATTATATATAATTATATAATTTATTATTATATATATTTATATATAATTTATAAATAAATATTTATGTAAAAAAATTTGTAATTCTCTTAATAAACATTTAATGGACCTTCCTTTTTATTATATATTTTTATTCTCTTAATGAAATTTACCGGTATTGTTATGTTTTAACCAAGACTTGTATTTATTTTTATTGGATTGAAGTATGAAACTTATTTATTTTGGTATTTGATTTTAATTTCATACTTTTATATAATTGTATTTCGTATTTAAAAAAAAAATTTAATTTAATACATAATTGTTAACGGGTACGGGTACGGGTATGGAAATGTAATCCCCAAAGGGTACGGGTACGGGGAATCTCCATTATCTAATTACGGGTACGGGGACGGGTACGGGGATGAAAAATGTAAAAAGGTATGGGTACGGTATTTTGATCCCCGTACCCTACCCTACCCATTGCCATCCCTATTGCTGGGTTGGAAGTCGACCGAACGGGACCGGTGCGGCGGCGGTTGATGGCCGGACGGCGACGGACAAGCGGTCGGAAGCTTCGGCTGCGGGAAAACTCGAGGATGAGGCCGGGAGGGAGAGAAGAAGAGAGAGGAAAAGAAATGGGTGTTTGGGCCTCACACCCACCCGGTCCAACACCATATAACAACCCACTCCAAAATAAAACACTCCGCAAAAATAATACCCGAATAAAAATTACCTTTTACTAGCTAAAATTTACCATTTTTACCGTCGTCAAATTTTTTCTTCTACGAATAATTCTCTGAAATAATCATCCCTCAAAACCCCTCTAGGGGCCAATTAAACCATAACTTATTGACGGAGACGGTAAAATTCTTATTATAACCAAGCTAGTAAATAAGTTAAAAATTTACGGGTCGGGATGTGACATTACTCATCTCAAATTCTTTGGATGCACTTGTTTTGTGCATGTCCAGTCCAACCATAGGGATAAATTTGATCTTAGAGCTCTCAAGTGTGTTCCTTGGGTACTCTTCCACCCAAAAAGGTTACAAATGCTACC
Organism: Fragaria vesca subsp. vesca; assembly: GCF_000184155.1. Classification (NCBI taxonomy): domain Eukaryota; kingdom Viridiplantae; phylum Streptophyta; class Magnoliopsida; order Rosales; family Rosaceae; genus Fragaria; species Fragaria vesca. The sequence continues at coordinate 17,727,431 of NC_020495.1, forward strand.
ATTCCTAGACTAGGAAGTTACTTGTTTCAAGAGATGTTCGATTTGATGAATCTGCTCACTTTTTTTCAGCCATCTACTGATGCATCTCAGGGGGAGTGGTTTGGAGAGCTCTTTCTGACGTGCTCCGAAACCGAGGTGTGACAATTAAGAACTGTTTTTTGACAATCGTAGTATAAGGCAAATAAGGTTCGATCAATCCGGGGACTAAAGGTGCTCCTGTAACAATGGTCATATAAAAAGTCAGTAGCTATCAATAAAAATATATACAAATATTCATTTACAAATATACATATGGTACAAGGTAATCAGGGGGGGGTTTGAGAGTTTAATTCTAACGTTCCTATTAAAAGATAAAGATATAAGCTAAACTAATATATACAAGTGATCATCTTCAACACACATCAACCAACAATTTCAGAACCAATCAAACAAGTATCAACATGCCTCAAACATATAATCAATTTATCGCTAAGTGATATAAAAAACAAACTCGAAACACAAGTCTCAGCGGTCATGCATTCCTTTAATTCTACTTTATCTCCTAAGCACAGAGAAGTCTAGAACCTAGGATATTTCATGCAAAGGCTGCAATCGATACTCAATGTCACTCAGAGTACCCGTCTACACTAAACATGAATTATTAAGAGCTATAGAATTCTGAATTTGAACATGCCCAAGTTTACAAGAAGCTGCTTAACCTGCAAACATGTAACATAGTCTCAGTTATTTATTACATAACCCTTACTACTGGAGATTTACACTTACCTACGAGGCTTAGTATAGATCACAACAACACTAACCTGCATATTAGAGTTTTAGTTCAAACAAAACTATGCATTTAATGAAATCAACAAGGCATAAAACGAATCACATGTTATCATAGACAAGTCGAAATATGCTTGAATGTATTCTGAAAATTAACCTATTCATGTTCTACAACCAGCCAATTCCAACTTTGAAATCCCATAAAAGAAAACAAAGAACAATAACAAGATAGAAAAAACAAGTCATGAGTTGCACTTTATAAATCTTCAAGGAAGCTTGAGATGTTCGAAGGATCACACACACTTGATGCTTCGCGGCAACCTTCTGGAGACTACAAAGGTGCCGGCTTGGATTGCTTCTTTTCTGGAGAGAGGCGTTGAAAAAGAAAAGGAAGGCTTTTCTGATTTTTGTGTGAAGAAGAGATGATTTGAGAAGTACACAAGGCAATCTTTATATAGTGAAAATCTTGGTGAAACTTCTCTTATAAAATGATGTGGGACTAGCTCCACATGTTTGGTTTTTCTTTTTCCTTTTTAGAGTTGGAATCCAAATTTGCATATTCTAAAATGATGTGGGACTAGGTGCGCATGTTTGACTTTTCTTCTTCCTTTCTTGGACTGCAACAATGCTTCTTTGTCTTTTTCTGAATTTTTCTCTTATTTCCGCGATTTAACCTTCTTTTCTTGATTTAAGCTCTCATTGTCTCTACAATCACAAACATGTTAGAATTAGTGTTATTAAGGAAATAACATGGCCAAATAGGGTAGGAAACACATTAAAATTATAACATTATGCTCATATCACTTTCCTAGACCACTTGTGAATGAACTTGCAGCAGATATTCATAGCTCACAAGACATTGTTCAACCACTCGTGAATATAGATGAAGTTCATGAAATGAAGGGTCACCAACATGAGGAAGCATCTCAACCTTTATCTCCTCGCAGATACCCAGCAAGGGTGTGTCAACCACCATCAAGATTTGGAAAGTATGTTACGTTATCCCCTTGAGCTAGGTCTCCAGGCTGTGAGCTCTTCTCATAGTGCCTTTCTCAACAAGATTCTTACTGAGACTGAACTAAGAAACTTTGTTGAAGCAAATCAAGTACAACTCATATGGTTCTCTTGAGCTTTATAAAGCAAGGTTAGTGGCTCATGGTTTTACTAAAACATTTGGTATTGATTATAAGGAGACATTTGCTCATATTGCCAAAATGAACACAGTAAGAGTTTTGTTGTATGTTGCTATGAATGTTGGGTGGTCTCTCTATCAAATGGATGTCGAGAATGCCTTCTTGCATAGGGATCTTGAAGAAGATGTTTATACGAGAATACCTCCTGGTCATCCTCGTGTACACGAAGTTGGAATGGTTTGTAATTTGATGCTAATTGCAACTAACGCGCAATAAAAGCACAGTCATCAAAGAAATGGGTAAATATTTAGACCCAAAGTATCGTACCACAGGGATTGAAAAGCTAACTCCAATCCTCGGTTTTGGGCAACTAAGCACAAGCACAACCTTTCCTAGCAAAATGTATCCGAGATTTGTGAATTTGAATTATGAACCTAAAAACGAAATAAAGAACCGGAAAATAAAAATGACTCAAATCTAAGCAAAATACTAATGTAATAAAAGGAAGATTCAAGACGAGAGTGTTGGGTGCTAGGGACGGTCTTTCACCCAAATCCTATGTGCCGGAAGCTGTTCTAATGTAGATGCAAAATTATGATAGGTGGTAGTCATATCCTAGGCGGTTCAAGGCTTAAGGACCAAATATTTTCAATTACGGTATTCATGTGCCTTTTCAAAGGTCACATAAATCTCAATTAGAGAGTTAGAGCCGGTTCAAGGGTCACTAACTCACTCTAATTGGCGTAAAGCTCAAGAATTAGACTACCAAACAATCTACCCACGCAATCACACAACAGATAATAATCACTATGATTGTAAGCCTCTAGCTTAGGGACTAAAGGGAGTCAAACCTCTAGTTCCATTTTAGAAATGCTAAAACACACACCCTAGAGTTGACTAAGCTCCTAAGCATGCATTCTAACTCAACAAAAATATAAACAAGCATCCCACAAATTGAATTGCATCAATACATTAAAAAAAAATTGACATCCATTACATAGAATTTGGGCTAAGGCACACAACCCTAGCCCCAACAAGATTTCTACTCACTACCCATAATCAAAACAACACCAATTTCAATATACATGAATCAAAGAGGGAAAAGGTGAAGAGAAGTGGGAATACACAAGAACAAGTCACAATTGCTATGAAGCAAGAATGCCTAGCCTTGATTTACAAATTTCCACTTTTACCCAAGTCTAGATCTTGATTATAATGAAGCCCTATGATGCTTGGAGTAGTCTCCTCTACAATTCCCTTCAATTGATGAGCTTGATGAGATTTGGTGGTCTTGAGGTGAAGTGAGGTTGAGGTGATTTGGTCTTGAGGTGAAGATGGGTGAGAGAGGAAGAGTGAGGAGTGGTGGCTCTCGGTGATGGAAGGAGAGGAAAGAAAAGAAGAATGGGGAAGTCCGGTTGTCCCCGTGTGGTGTGCGAGGTGGAGAGAAGAGAGGGAGTGTAGGGTTTTGCTTGCCACGTGGCAGCCATGGATTGGTTAAGGGGAAAAAAAATAAAATGTAAAAGGAGAAGGAAAACATGGGGATGATGAATTCATTCTCTCTTTTCTTCCTTCTTCATTTCTCCCTTTTCCACAACTCATTATTTTCTACAAAATAAAGAAAATAGATTAATCACATATTAATTAACATAAGGATTAGCTTAATTCACTTGTTTGACTAGTAATTACGAGTATAAAAATACACGTAATTAGTTTGCAAACTGCACAAGGCTCTATATGGATTAAAATAATCTCCTCGTGCATGGCACTCAAAATTAAGTTAAGTACTTCTCGCTCCAAAGTTCACAAGAAGTCATGCTGACTCCTCCTTCGTGCGCAACAGCAACACAGGAAAATTGGTTGTTCTTGTTTATGTAGACGATCTCATCGTCACCGGAGATAACATGGATGAAATCAAAGCTCTCAAATTAGCCTCATTTAACCTTGCATAATGCTTTTGCTATTAAGGACCTTGGAGTTTTGAAGTACTTTCTGGGGATTGAATTAGACCAATCATCTCATTGTCTTTTTTCTTAATCAACGAAAATATGTCGTTGATCTACTAACAGAAGCAGGAATGCAGGGTAGCAAGCCTGCTCCTACTCCTCTTGACAGCAAGCTGAAGCTAGATATTGAAGGAGAACTTCTTACTGATGTTTGCAGTTACCAATGTCTGGTAGGCAAGCTCATCTACCTCACCATTACAAGACTAGACCTTACTCATGTAGTAAGCTTGGTGAGTCGATTCGTGCACTCTCCTACCACTCATCATCTCAGCATTGTTAAAAGAATTTTGCGCTACTTAAAAGGCACAGTAAGCCGAGGAATTGTGATGAGAAACAATGATGACTTCAAGATGGAAGGATACTCAGATTCAGATTGGGCCGGTAATGTCATTGATAGAAAATTCACCACTGGCTATTGTACCTTCATTGGAGGCAACCTCGTCACTTGAAAGAGTAAGAAGCAAACAGTAGTTGCTAGATCAAGTGTCGAGGCAGAATATCGTGCTATGGCTTCCACAGCTTGTGAAAGTATTTGGCTGAAAGTTTTGTTGGGAGACTGGGCATTGTGTGCACTCAACCTATTCCTTTACACTAACAATCAGGCTGCTATGCATATTGCAGCCAATCTAGTTTTCCATGAACGTACAAAGCATATCAAGGTTGACTGCCACTTTGTTCGGAATCAAGTTCAAGCAAAACTCATTGAGACAGTGTACACAAGATCTTGTGATCAATTGGCAGATATTTCACCAAGATTCTTGCTTCTGCTCAGTTCGGACTATTGCTTTCCAAGCTTGGCTTAAGGAACTCCCTTGATTCAGCTTGAGGGGGAGTGTTAGAAGCTATTACCTAGTGTGTTAGAAGCTAGTGTGTTAGCCGTTAACTTCTTTTACACTTCTCCTATCCCATACTTGTTCTGATTAGATTCATTTGAGGTTGTCCCTTAAATTAAGAGAAAGCACCTTACTCCTTCTCTACAGTGGTTTATCTTCTCTAGGATTTTAGTTCACATGGTGATTAGGTTAAGAGCTTGATCTGTTGGACTATAGCTTGAGTTCTTACCTCTATATATAGGTTGTATCTTGTACAAGTTTTCTTTAGATCAATACATATCTTTCTTGTATTCAAAATCAATATTAATTTCGCATTTTTCAGATAGAGTTTTTATTGGGTTTATATATATATATATATATATATATATATATATATATATATATATACAGGCCTGCTCACCTGCGGACTACAAATAAAGGGACAAAAAGGGACGAACTTCCCATAGCCGTCAGATTTTAAATGAGTAGATCGAACGGAAGGAAAAGACAGACCTGTAAAACCCGAATCGTGTTAACCCAACACCCAATCTCATCTCTTTACTCTTGCAAATACGACTCCCAAGTACGTTTAATCCCTTAATCTTCCTTCTCTCTCTTCTCATAATAAATCTCTCAGTTCACAATCCCTCTAAGCCTCCCAAGCACGTTTTCTCTTTGCACATTATAACCATATAGATTGATGTCCTGTCAAGGAAGTATGTTTATAAAATATGCATTCCTTTTATTGATCTGTCTTCAGTGGCAACAAATTTATGCAGTTATCATCCTATTTATGCAGTCTCCAAGCACTACTTATTAGTCAGTTACTAACACATGATATGCTCCTTTTTTTTGCAGGTCAAGATGCTAATCCGATTCTAGAGATGTTGAGAGTGAAGAGAGAGGGGGGCTAAGCAAGTTAGCGGCATGAGATACTATTACTCTCTAAACGCCGTACTCCTATAATTTCTGTGTCGATTTTGTTCTTAATTATCTGTTGATTATAATTTCATTTTTTAAATTCATTGTGAATGTATACATTTTTTCCATATTTGTTGATTTCTTCAGTTAGGGCTATCTGTTTCATTCACTTCAATTTGTCAAGTCTACTTACAATCTGTTTCTTCAAACTTCAGGATCATTGTTTTGATGAATGCTTCTATATGGTTCTCAATTTGTCTAAGTTTATGTAGCTATGTATTTCTAGGTATATTCTTCCACATTTGTGAATGTGTGTTTGTGGTTCGCCCATGCTTGACTACAATGAAGGGAAAATTGGTTGCTTTTGGGTAGCATTTCAGGAGACAAGAAAATACAAACCCCCTTGGCTTTACCCTTAATATTTCAATGTCAATATCAAAAATTGCTTTCTAAAATGAAATTAGGAAGGCAATTTCTGATGTTGAGATTGGTGTCTTTTGGCTATTAATGGTGCTTTTGTTTCTGGATATTTTGAGAACCGGTTATTTAATCCTGATATGTATGAGCATTGTCGACTTAAGTTACAAGTGGGAAGCCCACGTCGTCAGTAAATACTCGCTGGTTTAATGGATTCGCGTAAGAGTAAACATCATACATTACAAGCTAACAGTTTGCACTCATAATGGTGTACAATCAAGACGTATGTACAAGTAATACGTACATTCATACTTTCTGTGGCTCAGCAAAACGCGGGCATCTCATCTACTATGTCTTATCGTTAGATAGTGTCTGTAATTATCGTGAATAGTTATTCATGTTAGATCTTTTGACAACCTAATTGAGTTCCTAATCTCTTGTGAGAATGATCACTACTTGCCCACCATGGGAATTAAATAAGTATAATTGGAAGTCATCATTAATAGGTGCGATGTAAACATAAACATGAGAATTAGATAATTATAATCGGAAGTAATTATTAATAGGTTTTCATATGTGCATATTCGTAATGAGGGCTTCTTCTTTTTTTTTTGACTTGTAATTTTGAATTCTTTGGTTATAAGAAGACATTTGATGTAAGCATCTTTTGGCCAATAAATGAATAAATTATCTATTTTTACTTGAGAGAAATGAGGTTTTTTTTTTTTTTTTTTTNTTTTTTTTATTTTTTGGAAAAAACCACACACTAAAATCTTCACGGGATATATCTTCCGGCAATACAAGCATGTGGAATTTGACAATAAACTCATATGAACTAAGACAGAAGGTAGATCAAATCACTACATTTGGTTATGTATTTATTTTCATATAGAAGAAGATTTGACATGAAGCATAGTTAACATACTTGGGAAGTTAGGAGAAAATGTGATAAGTCTGGATTGAATTCTATCAATCTTCACTCTTCAGTTAAGATCGACGTGTGGTTCTTTACCGGTTGAGCGTGGCAGTGCATTTAACTTAGGTGCATGTCTTAGCAAGCTTTGTATTACCATGGCTTCCCTACCTGTATGAGACTGCTACGAGATCGAAAATAACGACCTAGAAAAAGGAAAGCCATAAGTACATAGATTTTTTTTATTATTATTATTAATAATTCACACACCATACATATGTCATGAGGTTTGAACTCATAACCTCGAAGTTGTCAGTGAAACATATTAATCAATTAAATCACAGCTCACAGACAATACATAGAGCTTGACTACTATGGAGTATAACGAACTTGGTTTTGTTTTCAAATAGGGGCCGGGTCACTTTCTTCGCAAATTAGAAAAGGCCAAGTTTGTGTTGGCCACTTTGTTGGTTAACTGTATAATTTCGACTTGTGGTCTCTCCTAGGGGTCAAAAGTTTTAACACTATGCAATGCATGCAACAAACCGAAGGTCATCTATCACCCACAGAATACAGAAAAAAAAAAGAAAAAGGAGGGCATGAAATAATAGACAAAAGAAAGATCATTGTGCAGGAGAGGGACATCAAAACTAATTATATTGTCGCATGCACTAAGATGGATGGTGATCGACCAAACTAAACAAATTAAACTTGCCTAACGGAATGATCTAAATTATTGTCTCGTTGATACCTAAATACAGAGACAATCAATAATTAGCTTAGTTAGTTAGGTACAGTATTATAAACCTCTACCAACGAATTTTTCTGTTAAATTAACTAACCAAATGATGGTGACAATCCTTCTCCAAAAAAAATGATGGGGACAATCCTAGTTGTTATCTTGTTAACCAACGAATTTTGGAAATTAGAGTGATATTGTTGTTGACGATTCGATGTGTTCGAGCCTAGCTAGTATTTGGATTCCATAACTACTTTTAACATATTGTTAATTATAAAATCCTTGGTATAACTAACCAAAGCATACAAAAATACTTGTGCTACATGCTTCTTGTTATTGTACGTGCTCTTAGTAAATGATGTTTTCTTTGTTGTATTAGGCAAAGTTTCTTTGTTGTATTAGGAAAAGTTTTGTGATAAGTCAAATAAAGTGGTAAGTGGAGAGAGATCCACTATTTTCTCAACAAAGGCTGCTCTTCGTGTCCAAAGTAGGAAATAACAGATTAGTCATTCACCCATTGCAGTATAAAGCAAAAGCAAGTGATAGAATGAGCTACAACATTTCATATAGAAGTCACATCCAATGATCAAAACTATCCAGAAATCTTTTAAACAGGTTGCATGCACGTCGGCTCAATTTAGTATTTCAAATTTAAGTTTTATAACATATATTCCGACGTGTATTAATTAGTGTTATATTTAGGGTCTTGCTTTAGATATGTTATGTCTCGTAAAGATTTAAGAATTATGTAACGCTAACGTGTTGTATATATAATTTTTTGCTAGCTTATTGTCAAAAGTAGTTAGTATTGATAAATTAAGAAGTGAAGGATTGTGGTCAAATTGATAAGTTTCAAAAGCAATCTGAAGTGAACATTACAGGTAACACCATTGTATTGTATTGCCATTAGCTCAAGACCATGAAATGGCAGATGCATTTATACCAAAAGTTAAATCAAAATAATGCAAAACCATCAAGAAGATCAGTGAAGCAAAAAATGTAGAAATACTCAATTGAGATTATCAGTGAGACCAAGAAAGCTAGTAGAGAGGGAAGTGATGACTCTATCTGCAAGAAACTGATGTACTTGTAAGCGTCAATGATCCATTAAGTTTTAAACAAAACCAACAGAATAAGGTGTTTAGTAAGTGAGTGAAAGCCATGGAGGCTGTGATAACGATATAGTCGATGTTTCAAAACATGTTATGAGAACTTGTAAAACCATAGATTCATAGAAGATGGCATAGTGTCATCTACCGTTAATTTTGATGTAAATATTGTTTAAATAACAAAAATGATTCATACGTCATTTTTCTTTCATTATGAAAAGAAGGTCAAACAAATAACATAGGTAGGAAAAATACAAAAATTCTTCTAGGCATCAAGGTGCAAGTGAGTTCTGAACAACTAATATGTAATATTTTGACCCAGTCATCCACGTCGTATTATCATATGCATGTATTATAATACCGTTAACAAAACTGAAATCTAAAAAAATAGTCTTAAATGTATCCAACGTACAGAAGGTGAGGACCTGAAGTCGGGACTCTTATTATGGGTACTTAATTTGATCAAATCAAGAATGAAAATAAAAGGAAGGAATTTAGAGTCTATAGTCTTTATTGGATTTTCGCATACAACGATTTGAAAACTTACACATTAATAGTGCAAATGCACCTTGATGCGTAAAATCTGTTCTGAAAAAAAATTAATAATAAAAAAAAAAAAGGGATTCAAGGGAATATAACGATGGAGTTAGATTAATAATAATATTAGGGTCCGGTCGTCGAGGGCGCACGGATGCACGAGGAATGAAACGCATTTGAGCAGAAGGGCATTATCGTCCTTCCCGTTTCTCTCAACAAACTCCTCTCTGCAGCGCGGGACCCGCCTATCTTCATAGATTTTGTTACCCTTCACGTGTGACTCTGCAAGAATCCACCCGCACGTGCAACTTACCCAACCCACGAGGCCACACACCAAAACGGTTTCTGGGAACAAGACAAAACGGCAACTTTTATACAGTTCGCCGTTAAAACTATTTGCGTTTTCCGTTACAGGACCAAAACTGGTTCCACGTGACTTCATGTAATTACACGCCGTCAACGGAAGACTTTCTAAGAAAACAAAACTATGTTCGAAACGGTGTATACCTAGTAGTAGTAAGTAACAATGTCTGAAACAGTAGCTGAGTATACATGATACATCAAAATGTTGTGTTGAAACCAAAAGTGTACCTGGCATAAGCCCTTACAAACACCAGGTAACCCTTATTGTGAATCGGCACAAATCTAGCATACAACAAATGATTTTTAACTATTCAAGCACTTGGTGCTTTAAATCAATTTCTTTTAAAAGAGTTGCATTCTGGGCTGTTTTTTCAATTTTTTTTTTCCTTCTTTTTAAGGGTTTCAATATCTTTGTTGTGTTACGACTCAACAGATCTGATATCTGTTCTCTCCTGTCTCTCTTTTCTTTTTGATCATTGGTTTTTAGTTTTTACTTTTCAGTGGGTGGATCATGTAATCATGGCTGGGTATTTTTGTAAATTGAAGGCAATGCAAGCTTTCTCTTGTTTTTTAACCGTGAGGCGGTGGAAGTACACCTGCAATCAACAGTTCCTTGTTTGGATTTTTTTATTTGTATGATGATAATTATTTTGCTGATTTTATTTAAATTTCAAAAAAAACTCATTTAAAAACATAATAATATAATAACATCTTCAGCAATGTCAGTCATCTTGTTGTATTCTGGCTAGCCACTTTTCAAAATCATCTACATCAGTTTTTTTTTCATTTTCTAGCTAGTTTTGATATTATGTTATTTATCATATAAAGAAAAAAATAGTTGGCATTGACCACAATCATCTCCGCCTATAAAAAGACCTTACTCCTCGTGTATTCCTCAAGTTTTCGTCTCATAGTCTTACTTGAAACGACTTCTACTTTAGTCTTGATTACCTTGACCGTCGAAGGAGTGAGGCCCTAATAACTTTCCCTTTGATAACCTTTTCTAGTCTTCTTTATTTGTAATCTATGAAGAGCAAGGAGATAAGCGAGCGCACGATCAGCGAGAGAATTTTTAGCAAATGTGATCCTCAGTAGAATCACACCTCAACAGCAATTGTGGTACACCACTTTCTATCAAACATACAAGACCAACTCGTCAAAGCCTTCCATTCAGCTAAATTAATAGTAAAACTTAGAGAAAACCGCACCGACTATTACAACGATGATGGCCTGGACACGCGAGCACCTCTTTTTTCTTCACCGTAAAGATTGTAATAAAATCTAAAATTAAATATAAAAAAAAGGTCAAAACTTAAGGAATTGTGTATCTAAGAGTTAGGAATGTGCGAATAAAAATACATCAATCAGAAGAAAATTGTGAAATAATAAGTAGGGATTGAAATTGAAAAACTGAAGTGGTACAAAATGGAATTGGGTAACTAAAGGGAGAGAAGAAAATAATAAAAAAGTGATAATCAGTTATGGGAAGCAAGAGGGGAATGGGAGGTGCATGCTGGGAGAGTGATGCGAATAAAAAAGTAAGAGTCTCTGCTTTTTTTCCTTGAAAATTTCCGTTATTTGAAAACAGAGCAGAGAAACGTTTCGGAAATGGACAAACAGATTCTGGTTCTCCCCAAAGCCCGAGGGGAGAATGAGGACAAGCTCTTCACACACAACAAAGCAGCAAATAACAACAAAGACCAACCCTAGGCATATGTTTTGTTTTCCAGTCCCGACCACCTTCACCACCCACACGAGTGCCTCTCTCCCTCTATCCTTGTGCATGAACTGCTGCTTCTCTCCTTTCTCATTTTCCTATAAGATCCCCTCTCCTACCTCCCATTTTCATGACCTCTCCCTCTTTCTCATCTTCAGATCATTTCCCTCTTGCTCTTCCATTTCTCACTTCCTTCTCTCAGCCCAAACAAACCCCATTAAGCTCTTTCTGTGTGGCTGACTAGTCTTTCAGAAAAACCAACATCCCCTTCCTTGTTAATTGTTGCCATTGCACCAGTTGTTGTGTCGGCAAGTACCCACTTTAGCTAGTTTCTCATCCGTCTTGCTTGTTCATGTTGGTTTTTGGGGGTTTGGTTTTTCTGGTGTGAGTGCGTGTGTCCATTAATGGGTTCTCAACAACAATCCCAGATGAGGTGTAGTGACTCTAGTTATCGTCAAGATTTGAACTTTTTTCCATCTCAACTTTCTCTCTCAAACACCACCTTTGGAGTCGTGGCTAGTTCTGAAATGGGTGACGGTGTTCATGACAGAAAGAGAAAGAGCACCATGTCTCTGAATCTTGCTGGAGACGAATCTGATCATGAAGATGTTATACAGAACCCTGCTGCTGCTGGAAGCACTAAGCTTTGTGTTAGAGGTCATTGGAGGCCAGCTGAAGACTCCAAACTCAAACAACTTGTGGCCCAGTTTGGTCCTCAAAACTGGAACTTAATTGCTGAGCACCTTGATGGCAGATCAGGTAATAGGAGTACCCAAACAAGTTTCATGTTTTGGTGTTTGGAAATGTACTCTGGAATGAGACTGAATGTGTTCTTTAATTTGTGTAGGGAAAAGTTGCAGACTGAGGTGGTTTAACCAGCTAGATCCAAGGATCAACAGAAGGGCTTTCAGTGAGGAAGAAGAAGAGAGGCTTTTATCTGCTCACAGGCTCTATGGCAACAAATGGGCCATGATTGCAAGGCTCTTCCCAGGAAGGACTGATAATGCTGTCAAGAATCATTGGCATGTCATCATGGCTAGAAAGCACAGAGAGGAATCCAATGTTTTCAAGAGAAGGAAGCCCTCTTCTAATTCACTGCCTCAACATGATCATGATCAACAAGATGGGACTAAGAATAATGCCTCCAGTGATCGTTCAACAATCTCAATCAATACCAGCAATGATGAATCTGGGTCTGCAGCCTCTGCCTCAACATGTACTAATCTCTCCCTCACTCCCTCAAACAGGCCAGCGCTGCTTCCCAGCTTATTTAGCAACATCAAAAATCCATTTCAGCAACAGAAAATCTTTGGATCACAAATGGGTACTTTTCTCTTTCCAACTCCGAGTCATAAAATCCAATGCATTACTAAATGTTCTTTTACTTCTTACTTAGTTTCCTCTGTTCTTTGTTTTAATCAAAACTTTGCTACTTATTTTATATTGTAGTTGCAGACTCTGGCAGGATCAAGGGCAATGGGAATGGTCAGTCATCAGATTCAAACTCTGAAGTTTCTGGAGAAGAATCGGTTCTTACCACCTATAGGACCAACAACAATAATGTTTCTTCCATGTCTGGAGAAGATCAAATTGAGAAGATGAGCCTGATCCCATTCATTGATTTCCTTGGAGTAGGCTCTACTTAAATCGATCAGAGAGATTTGGCAAAATGTGCAAGAAAGAGCTTAAATCATATAGGACACCACCATGTTTTTTGTGTGATGCAGAAAAGGGGGGGGGGGGGGGTGGGCATCTCTACAGTCTTGGATGTACAGTTAGTTCCATTGGAAAGCAAAATGAGGAGAAAATCTAGTTGTAAAATAGCTACTTAGGTGAAAATGAATAGGGGAATCTCTAGAGAGAAATATGGGTGAAAAGTAGTTATGAGGTTTAAATAATCCTGAAAACGGTTTTTGGAATATGGCAAAGCAACAAACTCAGTGATGTGTGTTGTGTACATGGGGCAAATCCAAAGACAGAGTTTGCTTAAACTACTATTGTATCAAGTATGCACCTGAATCATATGAATGAAGTGAACCTGGCCATATTTCTTGACTATGGTTTTCAGATTCTCTGCTGCTTTGCATGTCAAAGTTGTCAACATCATTGATGTTTCATGCGTGTTTTGATGATTTTAGCAGTATTATTAGTTGCCTGAGTTATTTGACCATCTGTTTCGGGCTACTTGAGCAGAAAAGGTGAAAATCTTTGAGTCCAATTTTAGCCGAGGCCTGGCTGGCTTTAGTCAAGAGCAATTCTACCCGAGGCTTAATCATGATTGAGCATCAGCGCCTGCATTTGGAATTAGCAATACAAATTTTGACGCCATTGCTGGAATGAGCTTTACAAAAAACGCTGAATACCTATAATCTACTGCATTGTTTACATCTCATAGATTTCTTTTTTCATCTTTTGGTATGATACGGAAGCGTAATCACGATAGAAACAAGGTTTCGTCAAGCGTTGAAACCTTATGGAGTAAGCTAGAATCCACTAGCAAAACACAAGCACAAGCCTAAAACACAAGAGTTTCTACTCTAATTTTTTGGGTTTTCTTATTGATGACTTGAATGAAAATACAATTTAGCAGGGGCCTTATATAGGCATAGAAATAAACCTAATCATACTAGAACTAGGATTCCTTTATTCTAAATAAAACTTAAATCCTAATGAAAACTCAGAAAGTAAAATAATCCTAATGCTGATAGAAAATATGCAGGAACAAAGCTACTGCTTTGCAGATTCAAAGCTGCTGTTTTGACTTTGTTTTCTTTGCCTTCCTAGCAAGCTGTGTCTTAAATGTTTGTGCAAGCTGTTCTATATCAGTCTCCTCCACTTTAGAAGAACTCGACCTCGAGTTTATATCAAGGTAGAAAGCGTCATCATCATCAGCTTGATAGGCATGTATGTCACTAACGTTGAAGGTCTTGGATATTCCCATAGTATCTGGCAGATCAATGACATATGCATTGTCATTGATTTTCTTGATAATTTTGTACGGTCCGTACTTCCTGGGCTTAAGCTTGTTGTAGGTGCCGATAGGAAACCTTTCTTTTCGTAAAAAAATCATCACAGTGTCTCCTTCGCTAAAAATCTTCTCACGCCGATGAGAATCTGCGATAGCCTTGTACTTCACATTAGTAACTTTCAGTTTCTGCTTAACCTCATCTTGGACTCCCTGTACCTCTCTTGCCATTGACGCAGCTGCTTCACTAAAGTCCTTAGCCTTTGGAACAGTAGCCAAGTCAACCACAAGCTTAGGAGGTGAAACATACACCACTGAAAATGGTGTCCTTCCAATGGAGCTGTGAACTGAACCGTTATAGGCAAACTCAACCTGAGGCAAAACAACATCCCACTGCTTTGGCTTGTCTCCACAAGTACTCCGAATCATATTCCCTAATGTTCTATTAGTAACTTCGGTCTGTCCATCGGTTTGTGGATGAGCGGTACTGCTTCGGTTGAGCGTAGTCCCAAATATCTTCCACAAAGTAATCCAAAAGTGGCTTAGAAACTTGGTGTCTCGATCAGAAGTAATAGACTGAGGCATTCCATACAGACGGACCACTTCTTTAAAGAACAATCTTGCAATGTGAGAAGCGTCCGATGTCTTCTTACATGGTATGAAGTGTGCCATCTTTGAAAACCTATCCACCACCACAAATATAGAGTCAACTCCTCGCTGTGTCCGAGGTAACCCTAATATGAAGTCCATGGTGAGGTCTTCCCAAATTCCCTTAGGTACTGGCAGAGGCATATAGAGTCCTGTATTTTCATATCATCCCTTAGAAGATTGGCAGATGTAACACTTACGGACGATGTTTCCCACTTCTCGTTTCAGCTGAGGCCAATAATATCTCTCCTCCAGACTCGCTATAGTTTTATCCCTGCCTAGATGTCCACTTAAGCCTCCTCCATGTGATTCTCAAATCAACATCTCTCTAAGTGAAGACCTTGGTATGCATATTCTATTTCCTTGAAAAAGATACCCTTCTTTGATGAAAAAGTCGTTGCAGGGTTCTTGCTTCACACACTTGGCCCAAATTTCTTTGAAGTCTTCATCTTCCTCATAAAGCTCTTTCAAAAATTCAACCCCAATAACCTCTTGAGAAAGTGTCACCAATAGTTGGCTTCTTCGACTTAACGCATCTGCAACACGGTTAAGTGTTCCAGACTTGTGCTTGATCGCAAAAGGGAACTTTTGTAGGAAAGTAACCCACCGGATATGCATTTTGTTCACACTTCTTTGACTGTTGATGTATTTCAAGGCTTGATGGTCGGTGTATAGCACAAATTCCCTCTGCACAAGATAATGTTCCCACTGTTTCAAGGCCCGAACAACTGCATAGAACTCTTGGTCGTATGTACTCCACTTTTGCCTAGCTTCATTAAGCTTCTCACTAAAATACGCCACTGGCTTCCTTTCTTGAGATAAGACAGCCCCTATTCCTACCCCACAAGCATCAGTTTCTACCTCAAAAATCTTGTCAAAATCAAGCAGAGCTAGTACCGGTGCTGTGCTTAACTTGTATTTAATCATGGCAAAACTCCTTTCCTATTCTTCACCCCATTGAAATCTGCCTTTCTTCAGACATTCTGTTATTGGTGCAGTGATAGCACTGAAATTTGGCACAAAGCGGCGATAGAAGGTGGCCAATCCATGAAAAATTCGTACGTCACCAACTGTTTTAGGTGTAGGCCATTCATGAATTGCTTTCACCTTGTCTTGGTCAACATGTATACCTTCTGAGCTAACCACATAACCCAAAAACAGAAGCTTCTTGGTCATGAAACTGCACTTCTTCAAGTTCACGTACAACTTATTTTCTTGGAGAACTTCAAGAACTTTACGCAGATGTTGCAAGTGTTCTTCCTTGCTCTTGCTGTAGATTAGTATGTCGTCAAAGTATACTACCACACACGTCCCAATATAAGGCTTCAGGACTTGATTCATCACTCTCATGAAGTACTAGGTGCATTAGATAATCCAAACGGCATGACTAACCATTCGTAGAGCCCATCTTTGCTTTTGAATGCCGTCTTCCATTCATCGCCTGGTTTGATTCGAATTTGATGATATCCACTTCTCAGATCAATTTTAGAGAATACTACTGAGCCACCTAGGACATCCAACATATCTTCAAGTCGAGGAATCGGAAACCGATATTTAATTGTGATCTTGTTGATTGCACGGCTGTCCACACACATCCTCCAGCTCCCATCCTTCTTTGGTACTAGCAAAACAGGCACTGCACAAGGGCTCATGCTTTCTCGAATGTGTCCTTTTCGTAGCAACTCTTCAATTTTATCTTTAAGTATCTCGTTCTCCTTAGGGCTCATCCGATAATGAGGGAGGTTAGGTAACTAGCTCCAGGGACAAGATCGATTTGGTGTTGGATATCTCGCATAGGAGGTAGTTCATTTGGAAGATCATCAGCCAATAATTCTTCGAAATCCTGCAGTAATTGCTGGACTTCTTTTGGAATTTTCTTCTCCTCTTTGTTGTTCTCAGCCACCATTACTTCCCTAACCACCAAAGGATAAATAGCTTCTGCATCCTTCACAAGTTCTTCCACCCTTTCACCAGATTCAGCAACAATAAGAAAGCTAGACTCTTTTGGTGAAACCAGATTTGTAGGCTTGGTCTTAGGCTTCAAAGTAATATGGTGTTTTTCCCATATGAACGATACTGTGTTTTCTCTTCCATTGTGGATAGTGTTGACATCATGCTGCCATGGTCTGCCTAGAAGTACGTGGCTGGCGTCCATGTCTACCACGTCACATTCAACTTCATCTTGATAGAATTTCCCAATTGAAATTGACACTTTACATGTTTCGGTGATGCGAACTTCTGGGCCTTTCTTGATCCATCCAATGGCATATGGAGCTCTATGTTTCATAGTAAGAAGGTTGAAGTGTTCCACCACTTTCTTTGAGACGAAGTTCTCACAACTTCCACGGTCTATTATTAATGACATAGGCTTTTCTTTGATAGTGCATGTACTCCGAAAGATACTATGTCGCTGGTTTTCTTGTTTTGTTGAACACAACAGCCGTTGAGTAACTAAATTGTACTCCTTGTCATCACTAGAATATTCTTCTGCTTCCTCCACCACCTCGTCTTCTTCTTCTTCTTCGTGTTGTTCATCATCTCCTTCTATGAAGTTAACAAGGCGCTTTTCAGTCCTTTCAGCCTTTTCAGTTTGCCGTAGAGGACATTGACTGGAGATATGCCCTGGTTTGCTGCATTTAAAGCATGTATTCAAACGAGGCCTAGCGTACGGGTCTGAGTTACTTGTACTACTTTGAGAAGACCTTTTGGTCTGACTGCTGACCTTGCTGCCACCCTCTATGGGTTTGTTGGAAATACTAAGAGGCTTGGTTGCAATGCTTTCTTTGGTTATGCTGAAAGTTGCTATGTCATTCCAGCTCCGTCGGTTATTTGTTGTTGCAATGGTGCTTTTGCAAGCTTTTCAGCTTTCAAGGCCATCTTGTGAGCTTCTCCAACATCCTTGAATGTAAGCAACCCAATTTTGTCCTGAATTTGAGGATTTAATCCCCGTATATATCTTGCAACTTGTTGAGCTTTAGTCTCTTTCAATTTGTTTCGTTCTGCAAGCCGATAGAAATCGGTTGTGAAGTCCTGGACTGATCTGTTCTCTTGAGAAACCTCTTGGTACTGCTCAAATAATGTTTGCTCATAATCATCTGGCAGAAATCTTTCTTCCAAGAGCATCTTCATAACGTCCTAGGTTACAATTGGAGCCAAGCCTGACTCGAATCGCTCTTCTTGTATTTGCTGCCACCAATGCCCTGCAATACCTTTTAGTTTATAAGCTGCATACTTCACACGCTTGTTTGCAACGATTCCCATAAGCTCAAAGAACCCATCAACTTCCATAAGCCAATCCAAGAACTTGTCAGCATTTAAATTTCCAGTGAAGTTAGGGATATCAGCCTTAATCTTGAAGTCTTCGCCTCCTTGACGTCGTTGATAAGTAGGTTCCCTTTCATTGAAGTTGGCAAATTCAATGAGTTCTCGTTGTGTGGTTTCTTCAAAGTCTTGGTCACGTTCAAACCCTCCGATACGTCGACTTCCTTGTTGATGGCCACGTCTACGGGCGAATCCCATAGCGCGTTGATCATCAATTCCCATGTGGCGTTCTCGGCGATGTGCACGACCTCCGGCAAATCCGTTGGTGCGATGAGCATCTCCTATTGGATTTACGTTCATCTGCAAAATTAATTGTCGAATTTCCTCTGTTGCATCTTGCACTGATTCTCTCACAAAATCTTGTGTCTGCTGTCGGAAGATTTCGAATTGGTCAGCTACAAGTTTCGAATGATCCCGTAAATCCTTCTGAATGTCTTTAATCGCACGACCAGCGTCGGCGAAGTTGGTGATGGTGATTTCGTCCACTGAATCGTCTCCCATTGAGCGGGCGAATCCCGGCTCTGCATACCAAATGATACGGAAGCGTAATCACGATAGAAACAAGGTTTCGTCAAGCGTCGAAACCTTATGGAGTAAGCTAGAATCCACTAGCAAAACACAGGCACAAGCCTAAAACACAAGAGTTTCTACTCTAATTTTTTGGGTTTTCTTATTGATGACTTGAATGAAAATACAATTTAGCAGGGGCCTTATATAGGCATAGAAATAAACCTAATCATACTAGAACTAGGATTCCTTTATTCTAAATAAAACTTAAATCCTAATGAAAACTCAGAAAGTAAAATAATCCTAATGCTGATAG
Organism: Fragaria vesca subsp. vesca; assembly: GCF_000184155.1. Classification (NCBI taxonomy): domain Eukaryota; kingdom Viridiplantae; phylum Streptophyta; class Magnoliopsida; order Rosales; family Rosaceae; genus Fragaria; species Fragaria vesca. The sequence goes on from NC_020495.1 coordinate 17,746,617, forward strand.
AAAATATGCAGGAACAAAGCTACTGCTTTGCAGATTCAAAGCTGCTGCTTTGACTTTGTTTTCTTTGCCTTCCTAGCAAGCTGTGTCTTAAATGTTTGTGCAAGCTGTTCTATATCAGTTTGTGTGTATAGTCTTATTGTTCGAGTCATGGCTTACAATTCATCCTACTTACGTTCATGCAGTCATGCGTTCTGCTTCCACCTAACATGCCACCATTTGATCTTAAGCGTGATACTCCTCCCTATGTGTAATTCTTTGCTGTGTCAAAATATTGATGGGTTAGAGCTTGTCAAAAAAGATGCTTGAGAGAACTTGAAATCCGTATGTGCTTGTTAGAGCATTTGAAGATGCCCCTATGGCCATTTGGTAACAGTTATATGGCAAGGATGATATGAGATTAAAATTGCAAAAAGGTTGATTTTATTTTTTGATCTTTGGGTCAATAAGGTCTGGAATGAAAAATATCCTTGTTATGTGAGACTAGCTTTTGAAAGATAATGAAATGAAACTTGAGGAAGATTTGAAAACCTTCTGAGCTTTATTCCAGTCGATCAGTTACAGTTATGATAGACTACTCCCACTCAAGATTGCATACTTAATAGAATTAAATTCAGTTTACCCCATGAAGTTTGGGAATAACTTCATGTTAATCCCTATACTTTCAATTTCATCAGTTTACCCCTCAAAGTTTTGAATTTTCCTCAAGCGTGACCAAATGTCCTATATTCTGTCCAAATCGGACGTTAACTGTTGATAATTTTAACCTTAACTGTGAGGCCAGTATCTAGAATTTGGGCAAATCGGATCTTATATGTCCAAATCGAACCTTAACTGCTGATAATTAAAGGTCAATTCAAACGGAATATGAGAATTTAGGCACGGCAGACAGAAATTGAAGAGTTCAAGGGGTAAACTGATGAAAATAAAAGTGTAGAGACTAACATGAAGTCACCCCCAAACCACAAGGGGGTAAACTGAATTTAATTATATTTAATAAGTCTATTAGCTGTGGAAATTTTATGCAAAAGTCTAACGAGGCCTTGGTATTTCATGAATGTAGAAGCTGATTATCTTCTTACATAGGATGCGGCAAAGATAACCCAGTAGGCAGCATCTACTAAGTTTGAACTCCAAAACACGATTCTCTGATATGTTGCTGGTCTCCGATATGCAGAAGTTCTCCGTATGTGGTGGCAAATTTCTGACAAATAAGGTCTAGGACCAATGTGCCATCAAACAAAGTCTCTCAGGATGGCATGTAGGGGTAGAAGGGTTTCTGCTCAACTGACCCTAAATTGGCTGCTACTTGTCTTTTCAAGACAGACAAGATTTGGCAGGAATTCAGCAACAATCCAGTCCCAACATCTACCAACGCACCAAGCATACCAAATGACAGCCCTCAAGACCAAAAGCCCAGCCAAACCCTGCCTGCACACCAGGCACAAACAATATCACTGCAGCCAATAGATACCCAGTTCACTCATGGCATCTAGTCTTCAAAATGAGAGTTTACTCAGAGCATTGCATTAAGCCATTAAACAAGGAGAAATATCCCACACGAGTCGACAATGGTCAATATTCTCTGGAGTTATTTTCTTATTCTGATCCCAGCCAACGGTTAAATGAAGCAGGCACTGCATAGGATTATCAAGAGACTACCGAGTGTATTTAAGCAAGAAACAGAAGAGGCTATATATTTATGTACAAAAGCTCGATACAACATGTCTTTGATAACAAACAAAAATACAACAGCAAAGGATGAAGAGCATATACCCCTCATTTTCATACAGCAGGAAAAACTTTGGTAGCTTCAGGTGCCCATTCATGCAACCACCATGAGATCCTCCTGGATACACTAAACTAGACTATTTCACAAACAAAACAACCGTAAGCTGTCGCAAGCAGCGACTCCATGTTGCACTCCCTCCATTTCAACATGTTGGATAACTGTACCAGTTATTCCGGCATGGCTACTTTGTCCATCCATACATATCATCATCCTAGCAGACATTCTCAGGTAATCATGTTTCGAACTTTCAATTTCTTCCGGTAATTTTTTCTTTCCATGCTCTTCATATAGCTAGATTTGTGCTGGGATATCAATATGTCGGCCCCACGATAGATGACCCGTCTTCCGTGTTAATAGCTGCTTCAGAATCTGGCTTGCCTTGTTTAGCCTCTCCACCTACTGGAAGTTTTATCTTAGGTGACAACCTCTTCACTTCCTCCGCTGTATAGATGAAAATCTTCCTTACCATGCTGCAGAACTCACTACAAAAACACAGATTTTACAGGGTTACCAAATTGCAACAATTAGATTCATTTCAACAACCAGAAAGCAGACAAAGTTGATATTTCTTTTTTTCAAAAAATATAGATTCAGTAACTATCAAATCATTGGCGACGAGTATAACAGATCGGATTAGATACCATCTAATCACTTGCTAACTTCAAAATTACTGGTGGTTAAATTGAAGTACTTGAGAATTCATTTTCTGTTGTGAGACTGAAATGAAGAATTAAGGGGCTGGTTGGATCACTTACTGCCATGGGTCATCCCCAACCATCATCATGTCATCCTCATCATCAGTGTAGACAACTTGCCATTTCTTGGTAGATCCACTCAGCTCACCTCCAATATCAAACATCTCTTCCAGTTTCTTAAGCAGGTCCTCATATCCCTCAAAACGTGTTAAATCTACAGCTCTTCCTACTGCAATCCCTTGCATATGAACCTAAAAGGAAGACAGAGAAACAAAGACGTCAAATATCAACCAATAAATCCCAAATTATTTCTGAAAAGATTAGAAGTCACAAAACAGGATCAACTACTTCTAATAGATTACGTTTGGTCAAAAGCAATCTCCCAATTACAGACTCGCCACAGCATACGAAAACCAAACATTTCCCAATGGCAGTAAAAGAGCAGATATTATATAGTTGGGGGCCAAGGAGAGATGAACTACACCTTTGTGCAACTCCGAATTTGCCTGCTTTGCGATTCCTGAGGTGATCTGAGGGAAGATTTCTCAGCATCACAACTTCCTGAAGGAAGATCAGATCGGTTGACATTTGATGGTTCTGAGTGTTGGTCAGATTCAGCATCAAATGAAGAAATTTGTTGAACATCCCCCAGCTTTCCAGACACTACCATGGGTGAAGTCTCTTCTATATTAGAGTTCTCAAGCAACTGAATTCCAAAGAGCCTATAGCCATTTCCAGTGCTTTGTCTCCTTTCCACTGAATCTTTCATAACAGGCGAAGAAGACTCCGTTACAGCTTCAACTCGATTGGACCAAAGCATTGGATTCCCAGAAACAGCAGCTAGAGAATTATTGCCCGTAAAACAAAGAGAATTAGCTTTTGAAGCAGAACTATACTTGGGTGACGGATAGAGGTCTCGACCACGCTGTGGGTCATTATATGAGAAAGCCGAAGGAGATTCTGCTTGGGATTTCCACTCACCTAATACCCGAAGATCATACAGAATTAATTTTGAATCTGAAGTCTACATGAGGAGAGAATGTAAATGATATATCATTAAAAAAACAATCATACCCAGTGAAGAAAGATCTGGGGTTGAAGAAGGTAAGACGGGAGCTCGTGCCCGCTTGTTTCTCAATGCAGGTTGCAAGTTTAGTGGAGTAGTCGCTACCAGTGGCTCCAATTCCCAAGGTGAGACTCTATCTGGCCGCGGTATAGATGAGGGTTCATCCCATTGGACCTGGAAAAGAAATGTGTATAAATAAATCAGCACTCATGGAAATGTAATTTCAAAGAAATGGAACACAAGTGAAACAGAAAGTAAAACCAAGTGAAAACCATATAATGCTCATCAGAGTAAAGAGTAAATAATAAAAATATACAATTACAAAGGAACTTGTTCCACATTTGATTACTCGCAGACACAGGTGCTAAAGAAATAGACACACATAAGTCACACTCTTGACACCTAAACAATAAGCACCACATGCAATACTAAATGGAGCAACTAACTTCTTCCTACCCCCTGCTTAGCCAAAACCAAAAAAATTAAGGATAGAGATCACAACGTGAGAGTATAGGGTATTTAAGGTAAGGTAGCGACCAATATCAGAATTCTTACGTCGTTCGGCGAGAGAGGAACAGAAGATTATATGATGTATAAGTGATTTCTAGGTTCTTTGGCTGGAGAGGAACATAAGATTATGAGGTATAAGTGGGGGAGTAGAAGGCTGTTATGGGACAGTAAAGATTTTGGCATCCCTCAGAGAGATTGGTCTTTTCATGCAATGAGATGTACTTTTAAGTGATTGCATATTAAACTTTGAATTATTTAGACTTAAGAAAGGAATTATTCATCTTCTACTTTGCGACATCCCAATAAAACTCTAACTGAAGATAGAAAACATAAAGCTGAATTGACTTGAGAGGGAACCTATTTGAGCTTAGATAACCTAGTGTGGCAAGCATTTCGCACCCGCCCACACACGCACACAAGCACACGCACACGCACATTAAAAAAGGAATATAATTATATTTTCCATTGAAACTATATTATATTCTGGTATTACTAGTAATACCCCATCAGAAATTTATCCTGTTGAAAATATGTTGTTAGAACTGGTCGACACCAATAAGGATCATCATTAGAAAATATATAGAACCTTTAGTGATCGCCACTCAGAATTTGACCATCCAGGTGATGTATTATCCCCAACACCAACAATCGTGCCGCTGAACCTGCAGTTCAGAAAAATAATTTAGACCAGAATTGCTAGTGGAAAATTTTAGGAAAAAAAAAAAAAAAAAAACCCAAATGCACCGCAAATATACCTTCTTTCAGGAACTTCTTCGCCCTCAAATCTCATTTTAAACCTCATTCCGACAGAGAGTTTGTGACTGCGAGCTTCAAGGTACTTGTTGACACTTACAAGGAACTCAGATTGACTTGTTCTGCAAAATTGAAGCAAAAAAGAATATTTTACTTTAAAACATTTATATATATATATAAATATATTATATGAGAGACAAAGAGAAGAAACAAACAAACAATGAGAACCAGAAAGCAGTGTGCAATCAATGGAATTAAAAAAATTTGTAATGCCACAACCCTATTTAGAAATGTTGGATTCCACCGACAAGAGTATTAGACTATAAAAGAACAGTTCATGTCAGCAGTAACGGGTCATTTTCTAACTAGACATATCAGCCAAAGAAATGACCAATACATATATACAAATTCTGTCATATGATATATAAAAATATAAAAATACATTTCATATAGTAAAAAAATTATGAAGAAAGGGGGAACCATAGTCAGTCTACAAGAACAGCGAAAACACTTGAAATGAACAACATATGCAAAAGATGCAAGACCTTGGTTTGTAGAAGACCGAAAAAAGTGTCCCAGTTGCAATGGCATGAGATGCCGTAGCTAGGACCCCAAGATGCATACTGTGGCTAGAAATAACAGAAGATGGCATATTGCTTGGTTGTCTCATGAGTCTCCTGACACCAACACGCAGCTCCCCAGTCTCACCTCTGGAACATACATGTAATGCATAAACAAACTATGGACATCTTAAAGTAGCAAAAGAAATAAAAAATTATTCTTCTTCATTTACCAAACTTGCCTTAAGAATATAAACGCATCACCAGCCACTAATTTTTTGGAACTAACAAAAACACTCCACCCAGTTGTGAGTAAGTGGCGCCTAGGTTGCCCTGGATTGTTTTGAAGAGATAAAATACATAATTTAGTAACACTAACAAAGTGAAAGAAACATAAATTTAAGGTTAAGCAGCATAATATGTCCGAATCCCAGGCAAAATGACATAAATGAATATGATATTCATGCTAGATAATAAACAGAAAGGTCTTCAGAAATAAATGAGTACAATAAATACATTAATAATGCTGAACCAAGATGCTAATAATGACAAGTCAGTTCAAGAATGAAACATCCCAACCAGGAAAACAGAAAGTCTGGCAGATAAAAGTCACTGGGACCTCAGTAGGTATTTATTTCCCATGGCAAGGAATATTTTGAGCATTAACTTGACACGGTAATGAAGAACTACATACAATTTGATGAATGAAAAAAATAAATAAATAATTAACACGAAGATAAGCATTATCCAGACTCTGGCACCATACCATAGGAAGAGCCTACATAGTGTAATATTGGAAGAAACTACATACGATGTGATGTAAAACAAAAAACAGAAAGAGAAGAGTGATTCAGACATTGACATCACACAGACCGTTTCTAGGAATCGCTCGAACATAAATTAAAAGATTGTCCCTTGGACTCGCTCCAAGACAACTTATGCTCGACACATAAGTGAAAAATCTTTAAAAAGAATCAACTGTTCTGTTTTAAATCATACTACCATAATAGAGAGCGAAGAAAGACCAATAGATGGGACAATGAGTCCCCTGTACAAAGAATAATACAAAACAAAAAAAACAAAACTAGACAGCTCTAAATGTATGAGCTAGCAAAGCAAAGACACTTGCATAAAATAAACACCACCTAACTCAGAAGATACTGATGACCAAAAGGGAGATTATGGTATCTACTGTCCTCTGGTTTCAAAGCTTACAGACTCATCATTTCTAAGGGACTACTGGCATATGAATCATTGAAAGACTTAATCTATAGACTTCAGATGTCAAACACATGACTCATGCTACCCAGGTTTTAATCACCGCATTATCCCATCAACAAAATGAAATGGCTACTCTGCACCATGTGGTGTTAACATAAATTTTAAAAAAAAAAAAACACACACACACACACTTATAGCATTTGTGACACAAATACTAATGCAATCATAATATTCTCAGTTAACCAGAATGTTTGTAACCTGAATCAAAACATAATTAAAAAAGCAATCAACCTCGAAAGATATGCCGAAAATGCCATTCATTTCCATGCAGATCAGTTGCAACTAGTTCTTGCCATGGAGGCTGCTGAGACATATCCTACCAAACAAACAACAAAAATTATATTTAGGCTAGGCACAGAGAAATGAGCAACCAAACCATAGAAGAGAAAGAAAAAAAAAGTACATAAATATACACACACATATGAATAAAAAGTACGTAACCAAGGTAGATCTTTAATATAATAAAAAGTTTAAAAATTCAAATAGATATATGATGCTAACCAGTGGTGGCAGACAATCATCAGCATGCCTCCGAAGGACAGAGAATCCTCCATGTGTGCTTGTGTCAGAAGCAGTAAGTGTCTTGCAAAATGAATGGACTGTACAGTGTGGAGTTTCTGGGAGAGGAGGATCTGGGCTTGTTACCTCGCTTTGCTGATTCATTAAGGTTATAAAGTTAAACCAAAGAGGAAAAAATGGTTGGAATCAAATGAAACTAGAGGACATACTTTCACCACAAATGACTAATACAGTCACGGTTTACGATTATTTGGAGGGACAGATAACTCACATCAGTTTCTGGTAGCAGAGTAACTTGCGCATAAACTTCATCGGTGTCGGGTTCAGCCTACACTCAAGTTTAAGAACTGATCATATAACTACAAGGATGAAATTGGGTCCAGTACTTGCCCACACCAAGCAAAAAGAAGATCCACCATGGAAAATAAAAATAAGCATGATGCCACCCACCCGAAGCTGAACATTAACAACTTTACATAAAATTTTGGATGGCAGATTGAATGATGGCATTTGCTGCTCTGAAATCTGATGCATTGACGCCTCCAGCTGAAAGAAGACACACCCACATAAATAGAATGAGCTAGAAAAAATAAATGACAAAGGAAATGGAGATTTAGACATTCTGATTGACTTAACGATGATAGAGAACTTCCAGATACAGGGAAACTTAGAAACAAATAATTTAAGACACTCAGAGAAAGACATCGACAGATTTAATACCCCTAAACCCTATTACTATTCCTTAAGAAACCAAAAAGTTAGTTAAATATACTCTACGAAGCAACAATCGAAATTCACCTTACAAATTGATACCATAGGTGGTATAAGCTAAGCCTAGTTGAGCTGAACTTCAGGTCACAAATTTTAGGAAAATATGAATACAGATAACCAACAAGTCCTCGCACATATTCTGATTCATTTTAACAGATAACTTAGTGTAAAATTACTAAAACAGAAAGAGATTTGGATACAAGGACAAGTGAAATTATATGAAAAAAAAATCTAGATACGCATCGTTTCTTTACAAGAAAGAGGACCACTTAGTCAGTCACTATATTTATCTATATAGCTTGATTCTTTTCCTTTTTTTCAAAATTTTAAAAGCTATATACACATAATTCAGGAACCCAGGGTATTCATGATTTGTCACTGGGAGTATTAAGAAAAAGACATTTCAAAAGGAGGAAGTTCCACAAACCAAACAATAAGCCAAAGTATGAAAATCATATGTGCAACCATGAGATAAACTTAGAACTCCAACTTACCTGTTCCATGTGTCCCTGTGGAAAGTAGTAAACTCGCTCCCCTTCACGTGGCAGGGTGACAAGGGGGCCGGCACAAGCATGCCATAGCTCCTTAAACAAAGCATCACTTGTACCTAAAAAATAGCTGACAAAGTTAAGCCTTGACACCAATAGTCAGACAAACACATTTCTATTGATACCACACATCAGAAAGCATCCCATAAACTTCTTTTTACTTAAACTATTATCACATAAGGTTCTTATATTATATATATGGTTCGGAGAAGAAGAAACTTCAAATCTGAGGGATTTCTTAACGTGTAGGGTCTATAAAAACTCATTTAGTGAGTATTTATATTAAGGTTCAACATTCTAAGACCAAACTCAACATATTCCTACTCATTCAGTGCCTATTAGTAAATTTTGTAGGGTCAAATTATGAACCTATACCTCCTCGCCATATCAAAAACAGATCTTCCGTAAAACATGATTGTCCTTGAGGGTATCAATAACATTATTACTTCAAAATCCCAATGACAGCAATGTCTCAAACAAACTTGTTTCCACATTAATGCATCATTAACGTAATGAAAGTCGTAGTGCTGATCCCCACAGGTTGATTCACATACATATCCTCTTACATGATTTGATAATTTCTTTGTTATTTTCAGTAAAGAAGACTATATAAACCAGACAAGAACAACTTGATCAACAATTCACCTTCAATTTCTATATAGCGTACTAATAACAAGCATAACCACAATTTACAATAACGATAATTGTTAAACCTGGACGGGAAGTTCCCGAGGGATGATTTGAAGCCTGGAGAGCCATAGCAAAACTAACCAAATTATCTCAAACCACTGAAGCTTTATCCTGCGGAAACCCTACTGTTAGAAAGCTAATTTTATATATAAAAACCGCAAGGACTACTGCCCAACATATCAAGTAATAGTAAACGAAACCCATGAGAAACCAGCCAAAAGAGCCAAATACTTAACATGCATCAGTAGGAACTTAAACTTCAGCTGGAGCTTAAAACCTCAAATTATGTACCATAAGGACTGAAGCTTAAATGTTTTCGGTGTAGCTTTGTTTTGGTAACATGGGCAAATCATTTTCAGTAAAGCAACTTCAATAAAAATGAACTTGTGTACAGAAATGCAAAAATAGTAAGCAACAAAACCCTTCCATCCTAGGCGATCTAAAACACCCAAAGATTAAAAATTGAAGCATGCCATTTTGGGACCAAGTAAAGAAGCGGCCTCCAAGTCTCTAGATCTCTTACACACACACACAGTAATCTACTTTCCCAGTAAGGACCAGACCCCAATTTAACCAAAGCAAAGACAAGAGTTGAAACGGTAAAAAAATCAAAGCTTTTACTGAGAGCAGTGGGTAGGTACCTGAGAGATAGATGAGCTGCCGGAAGAGACTTAAGTTAATTAGGGTTTGTGAGGAGAAGATCGAGAGAGGTGGGATTGGGATTGGGATCGGAGGAGGAGGAGGAGAAAGAGTTTGGATGATAAGGTCGTGTTTGGTTGAAGCCGACACCTAGTCTTCTTCTTCTTTTTTTTCCATTTAAATATTTATCACTGTAATTTTCTGGCTTCTATTAATTACTTGCTGAAAAAAAAAAAAAGAAAAAAAAGAAGAGGGAGTTGGCTTTAGAGGGACACGAACAGACGGAGAGAGAAAAGTTCGGTGTTGAGTGATGGTTGGTTGGTTAGGTGGGTGCGCAGTGCGCACTCTGGTGGATAAAATATTAATTTAAGTGTTAAGGAGAGAGTGGGAGCGAACAGCGATGCCATTCGTACCCTGAAACCCCTACACCTTACCTCTTCTGTCTCCTTCCCCGTCGCTTTCCGTTCCTATCTCTCTTGTTTTTCTTTTTCTTTTTAATTCTAAATACAAGTTTGTTTACAAGACAAAAACCTAGAAAACCCTAGACTTTGACCTCACCTCACCGGGAGTTGAGTAAACTAAGAAAAACAGTGTAGACCCAAATTTAAAACGTAAAAGTAAAAATCCATCCGGAACAGCTATGAGGGCAATGCCCTTGCATTCAAATTAGGCGCACACAGAACCAGAGCGAAGTCGAAGATGATAGTGAGGACTCCTCCCGTCAAGAAGCGACGGGGCCCCGAAATCCAGAGCCCACCACCGTCTGCGGCTCTCGTCATCTACGAGGACCACCCCTCTTCTCCTTCCCCTCTTCAACCTACCGACGGCGATTCCTCCCACCACATGCTCTGCACCTATCAATGCCGCCAAATGGTTCTTCTCTCTCCAATTCCTTAGATTAATCACAGATTGCTGATGCCACTTTATAAGTTAAATCTGCAAAGCTCTTAAGACCTGTCTATAATTCGAGGCTCTAATGATGTTCAGTGTTGTAGAAACTAATGCATTTTAGTTGCTTTTTTGTTCCCATTTTATGCGTTTTTGTTGATAAGAACGGTCTCTTCTTTTCTTTATCACAGGTTAAATCGGACTTTTTAGATGCCTTAAGTAATGCAGAGAAACAAGTCGAGGATTATAAATCTCGATTGGAGACGTTAAACGACAACTTTTGCAAAGTCGGTAGGTGTTTCTGATACTCTGGTTCATGTATTTTGCTTAGCATATGTTGTCTTAGTTTCCTGCCATATTTATTCGTGTTTCTCAAGTTCAAACATCGGTTCATGGCAATACAGTTTCAAACCTTGGACCACAATACATAGTATCACTGCCCGTTTTCAAAGTTATCCATTTTCAGTTCTTGGCTTCTGATTGTATTATATGTGCTGCAGAGTTGGAGAGGAAGAAATTTCGGGATCAATATTTATATACAGAAGAAGAACTTTCCGCAGCACAGGGACGCGAACAGGCTCTGCAGGAGCAACAGTTGAAGGAGGTTCATGACTTTCAGGAAAGATTCAGTAAACAAATACGATCATATACTGAACTTGAGGTAAAAGCATATATATCAAAGAGTTGACTCCCTTCGTATTCTGGCCAAGGAGAAAGACTATGTTTTGTTGTTATACTTCACTACTTTAAGAGGTCCTATTTCATATAATTTCATACCTTTTATACATTTGTCAAACAGAACAAAATTTTGGTTTCCATTTTCTCAAATGCCGTACTGTTTGATATAATTATTAACATTCTCAGTACATGTAAACATATTAGCTGGTCTGATGATCCTGTGTTAGTAGGTGATGCATCTTCTGTGCACACACACACACACATCTTCTGTGTGTGTGTGTGTTTGTTCCCTTCTGTAGTCAATGGTTGAGTTTTTGTGTCAGACCCATACCGATCTCTTATATTCAGATATTGTTCTTGCCCATCCTGCTGTTGTAGGATTTGAAAATGTGCATGTCCATGTCCTCGTCTTCATATTGCTTTTGGATTTCCAGGTAAAGCTCCAAAATGAAATAAACCTTCGCACCAAAGCTGAGACTTCAGCCGCTTCGGCTGAGGAGAAAGCAAGTGTTTTAGAGGGAAAGCTAAGCCATCTTTCTGAAAGCATAGAGAGGGAGAAAAGACATCTGAACAATGATCTTGCACATATCAAAAAAGAATCCAAGCTTTCTGCTGCTAGAATAAATGCTGATGTGAGTTCTGATAATTCTGAGTTAGGTATGGTAGTATTTATACAATAATTCACTGTATGAAATTTTGCCATTCTCTTGTTCTCAGCTTGAGCGAATGGAATGTAGAGCTCGTAATGCTGAGAAAGAATCACAATTACTGAAAGGGCAGTTGGATGATCTCAAAAATCAACTTAATGAGGTACTTATCTCTTATTTTTCTATATAGCTTTTATGACCAAAACAAAAAGAAAATCTATTATTTAACACTGGCCTTGACATGTATGTCCTGATCCTCGAAATCTCCACAGTTTTACCTTTGCCTTGAATGGTAGCTATATTTGTAAAACTGTAATCTTTGTTTTCCTGTTCTTGAGTGTAACCACTACAAGCTGAAAGAATTCTGCTCGTCATTTTCTTCATCTTCTTGCAAAACACCAGAATTCATTACCGTAGTGTGCTGAATAATTATCATGAATTATTCATGACATGAATTATTGTGTGCTTGTACTGTAACATGATATATCATATATAATAAATACTCCATTAATTTATTTTTCATCCAGTGCTTGCAACAGAAGAGTGAAGCGGAGACTAAATTATCCACATTGACATTCCAAGAAGTTAAATGTACAGACAATGATATATTGGTTAAACATCTGCAAGAAGAGCTTAGAAACTTTGTAAGTTTGCTTCCTTCATGCTTAATTTTTTTTTACACGTTTTCTTTTTCTCTAAGTGGTAACATTGTTGTGTAACGTTGATTTTCATCTTCCCTCTTTTTGAAGCTTTAATATACACATACACGGTTATACTACCACATATATACTTTTATATGTATAATATACATATACAGCATATTCTACTTAATAGGGCAGCCATATGAGGTTTTAGTAATCTTGATTTGCTATTTCTCAGATTTATCCTCTTTAGGCAGCCATATAAAGTTTTAGTAATCTCTCACTATCATCATCCACAACAATAACTTAGAAAACTTAATGCGATTGGATGTTTGATGTTTCAAAGGCATAACAAGAGCTATTTTGTTTTGATTCTTAACCAAATCTAATCTAAATGAATTGCATTGCTAATATGTTAATTGTTTTCAAGATACTAGCAATTAATATAAAATTGAGCAAGAGGGAGGCATTCTTCCTCTGAATTAAACTGTTCTAGTATAATGTATATAGGATCTCAAGCTGCTTTGAGATTACAATGTATCTTTGTAGTTTGTAATTAAGTTAATATTTTGGGACTGCTCTCTGATAATCCTCTGATTTTCACTAGGAAGCTGAAGTGAGGGCAGCGAGAAAGCTGAAGTCTTCTCATGAAGATGTGAAATTGTTGAACGAAAAATTGCTGGAAGAAAAGGGCCGTAGAGAGAGGGCAGAGTCAGAGTTATCCAAATTACAAGAATTTCAATCAAGCATGAAGAAGTTGGAGAATGAGTTGACATCTTGGAAGTTGACCACCAAAGACATTCCAGGAGTGTCATGTTGTGATGATATACCGGTGAAATTTGGAGCTTTACAAAAGTAAGTGAATAGCTTGATGTCAGTTCAAGCTAGTTTTCCAGGATGTGTTAGAAGAACAAATAATATCATTAATTATGCACTGGCTGGCTCGTTTCTTCTTCATTTAGAAAAAAAAAAAAATGGTGTCAGGCAGGGTTACTTCCTTTTAGTTTTTCTCAGTGGGTAGGTTGACTGGGTGAATGTGACTTCACTGAATATCTGTTATCAATAATATCATAAATACATTTCTCTTTTAGAAATCGCTCTTCTGGACTGCTTACAAGTGTAATTTTATTTGTACCATCTCCTTATAGCTAAATAATTATTTACATATTACGTATTTATTTTTCATTGTATCACATGCTTAATAGCAGTAATGGGACTATCCGAATAATATTAGCCTGTTTTGACACCATCTGTATTTTATGTTTGAAGATATATAATGCTCAGGTCTAATATTTTTATTCGGTCGGGTTTTGAGGACTCTGGGGGTTCTCAATTTTCTATTGGTCCTAGTTGTAAGTTTTGTAAGTTGTCACTTGTGACGATTTGAAGTTTGTCCAATTGCTGCCCCTACCTTTTCCTTTATCCTCTTGCAATCTCTCTTCTTTTTTTTCCTGCTTATAACATTTTATCTGAGGGTTGTATATATACTTTTCTGAGCCTGTATAATGCATATATGATATGCATGTTTTCAGTTTCTAATTGTTGAGGTTTTCCATCTAATGCAGAGAGGTCATTGATAGCACGAAGAGGGAGGGTGAGGCAACTGCCCGCTTGAAACAGTTGGAGGTAGCTCTGGATGCTGCACTAATTGGTAAACAAAATGCTGAAACTGAGGCTGAACTGATGAGAGAGAGGTTGGAGGTAACAAAGTCAGAGGTTAAGAGGATTGAATTAATGGTAAGTATGTGATCCGATAGTTTGATGCAGTCTTGTTTTTATATCTGAAACAAAGCTTATATTTCATGTGAAGATGGGAGGTAACATGGTGGGATTTCAGTATACTCTGTTTATTTCTCTCTTATATCTTGCTGGTCCAGTTTTCTTCTTGTAGTTGTAGTGGTTTCTTACAAAAGTTTAGACTTAGTAGTCTGTAGTGGCTTCCCCTTAGAGTTTGGTCTGACACTAGTTGATGCAGGATAGAGACAACTAGAATAAGGAGTCTGGGGTACTTATTTAATCAATATTCTTAATTATTCTCAATTGATAAGCCAGTTTAAGTGTGGAATGCTTAAAACCCTATTTTGATCATATGAGTAATAATAATTGTGGCCTAAAATATCACTAATAGAGCTAATGATGTATGGTTAAGACTACTTTTTTTTGCATAACATTATTCTTACTTTCTCCCGGATATCTGTAGATGTGTAATCAGTGCTATGGCTGTATTTTTATTGTTCTTGATACCAGTGTTGAAAAGTGCTGGTTATCGTACCATAATTCTGGTTCCTGTATGTGATATAAAGTCGTATGCTTATTTCTTTGAGCTGATAGATGCATACAAATTGCAGCAATCTTTATTGGTGTTTTTGACATTTTGTTGTCTTTATCTTAAGATTCCAACTTGGAACATGTCATCTGCTTTGGTGCCATAATTTCCTCTTATCTTCTTCGTCTTTTGATTTTCTGTTTGTTGTTTATTTGTTTTTCTTCTTCATTTCAACAATGATTAATAATGGAATATTTAAAATTGCAGCTTTCTAGGGTTACTGAGGAAAGAGATAAGTTGAGAAATGACATCAATGAATTCAAGCTGGTAAAGAGTGATGGTGCCGGAGATGAAGCAACCAGTCGAACTCTAAAGGTTATAGATTTTTTTTTTTTCTGTATTATTTCTAATTGGTGAAATCTCTTTTTAAGTTTTAGTTGGTCTCCTGATTTGCTCATGCAGGAGCTCGAATCATCTCTTGCGAAGAAAGAAGGCTATATTAAGGAATTAGAATCTGCTCTATTTGAACAAAAACAAGTCAATAGCTTTCAACATGAAGAAATAAAGTCGCTCAATGATAGATTAAAAACTGAAGCTAGAAAAGTGAAGTCATTGGAGAGGGAGGGTGATCAACTTCGTTCAGAGATCTCTCTGCTGGAGTCCAAGGTAGGTCTCAAGGAATTTAAGGATTATAGTCTTTCTTCCATTATTCTAAACTGGGAAGCAACTGTAGTTTAACCTCTCTGTTTAGTTTTAGTTCTAAAAGTTGAGCTGCTAAGCCTTTAGTCCTAGCTGCTCTCTTTTATTTTTAAAGTGGACTCCTTGTCCGCCTCCTTGACAAAAAGCCGTATCTTTTCAAAAAAAAAAAAAAAAAAAATTACAATTATTTAATTGATAAAGTTGCATGATTTTCTTCTTTTCTTTTGCTTTGTTTCTGTTTTACTTGACTTCTGTAAATTGATGTGTCCTGTTTGGTTTATGTGCTATTTGTTGAATATTTAGCTCAAAGTATTCAGCTAAATTTGGAGTGAAGAGATATTGTCTCAGTCTCTAGCATCTTAAACTCAGAAACTGGTTTACAAGCTGCAAAACGTTCTATAGATTATGTAATTAGGTGCTTCTTTTGTCTCTACAGTTGGGCCATGGTGATTTCTCTGCTGCAAATACAAAAGTTTTACGAATGGTGAATACTCTTACTGTTGATAATGAAGCAAAACAAACTATAGAGGCATTGAGAACCGAACTACAGAAGACAAAGGAGAGGTTACAAGCTGTTGAAGAATTTAAAAGCCAGTCAGGTTAGTACGCAGTTCTACCCTTCTTTTTATGACTTGTGTGTAAAATACTACCACCTCTTTTCCTTTTTAAGATGATGACAATCTTGCATCATTAAGAAGGCAGCTTCAGCAGCCATTACTCAGACCACCACCATGGCTGCCATCCCCATCACCGCCTCTACTGCTCAAGTTTTACTTCTTGATGCATCCAAACATAGAAATTGGATATCTACTGTGCTGACAGATTCTCATAATAGAAAATCTTAAATTCCTGGAGCCATAAATATTTTCTTTTGGAAATTTCATTATTTTGATATTTCTTTAGGGGATGTGAAATCCACACTCCCCAAATTGTAATCCACCCTCCCATTTTCTATTTTTAGTCATCATTTTGATAAGAAGACAAAAGTTAAGTCAATAAGGACAAAATTAAAGTTACCAAAAATAGAAAGTGGGAGTGTGGATTACAATATGGGGAGTATGGATTTCACTTCCCTTCTTTAGTCATCGAATTTATCTGTCTGATATGTTCTATACTAAGCTTATATACCTGTTTCTCTTGAATGATTCAGGTGAAGCTGGGAAATGGGTGGATTCCAACATATCCGGAAAGATAGTGCAGTTGAAAGAACAAATTGCAACTCTTGAAAAACGTGAGGAGAGGTGAGTACGTGTGAAGCTTGTGCTCTTTGGGAAAATGGTCACAAATAACAGTAATAGAGCTTTTGGTTCCCCATTTTTCCATTATTTGGTTCCTCGAATTTAAGATGAATGCATTTCGTTCTGGTACTGGAGCCTACTGAAAGGAGGACGGACAGCATCTGTGTGTAAACTTTGATATTGTTGTTTTAGCCATACTCTGACAGCTTAAACATTTTGGTAGATGGGCTGGTTTGTATGCTTTGCATTGTTTGTTCGGGTTTACCTAAAGTATAATGCTTCACTTGGGTTGAACATTTGAATATACCATGGGACAGGTACAGGACTGTTTTCGCCGACAGAATTTCAGTGTTCAGGAGAGCATGTTGTGAGCTTTTTGGTTACAAGGTATAAGATATATTACTCATTGTCTTTATATATATATATATATATATATATATATATATACACAGGCCCACTATGAAGCGGACGTCCGCACCGAAGAAAAAAATGCGGACGTCCCTCCATTCTCCTCCGTCCAGTGCCAACGACGGTGCTCCTCCACCTGAGCGGACACCAGAGGCGTCCACGATCACTTTCTCTTCCCGGCGGGTCCGCCAAATTCCAGTTTGCCGGCGAGATCGACCTTGTCTGAAGTTTTGGGTGGAGGTTGCTGCCCAGACCTTCAAATCGATCTCGCCGGCAAGAGAAAGTGATCGGAGATGCCGCTAGTGTCCGCTCGGGTGGAGGAGCGCCGTCGTCGGCGCTGGACAGAGAACAGAGGGACATCCGCACTTTTTCTTCGTTGCTGACGTCCGCTTCATATCGTTTTCCTACACACACATATATATATATATATATTCATGAATAGTTACTTAACATTTTGAATTTGTTTCAGTCTACGAATACAAAATTTCCTCTGTATTTGAATAATAGTTATATGAGAGATTATGAAAGAAATTACAGTGTACAATATTGGACAGACTTTTATATGATCCTCATGGCCTCATGTCATTTCGGTATGTTAACTTACCTGATGTAGCACAGCAGCGCGACAATTGGTGGGAGTATAATCAGGGTTGGTTGGGGATTGTTGAGTCAAAGAAAGCAGAATGATTTTAGAAGACACAGAGGGTTCTTAGCTGTAGAATGGAGAAAAAGAATGAGAGGTTAGAGTAGAGAGAACATAGAATAGAGTAGGAGAACAGAACCAAAGGCACCAAGCCTTCAATAAAACTCAATTCCAATCTGATTTGGGTCTGCAATCAGTAGCTATGTTTA
Source organism: Fragaria vesca subsp. vesca (assembly GCF_000184155.1). Lineage (NCBI taxonomy): Eukaryota > Viridiplantae > Streptophyta > Magnoliopsida > Rosales > Rosaceae > Fragaria > Fragaria vesca. The sequence continues at coordinate 17,764,755 of NC_020495.1, forward strand.
TAGGGTTTAAATGCATAACCCTTAGACAACTAGAACAACAGAAGACTCAATTAAAGACTTATTAATAATTAGAACCTTGAGTACTCACCCTAAGACTTTAATAGACTCTTAAAAACTCTAGACTGATAATTGCTTGCCATACTTGCCAACTTCCATCGTTTAAATGGGTGAATTTTCTTCTCTTTGTTTTGATAAGTATTGTTGTAAAGGTTAGCATGTAATTTCACATGTTGATAAGTAATGGAAGTATGTCACTGAATTATGAAAATGCACTCAAAATGACTCTTGGTGTTATAGATTAAAATGTAATGTTTATATTTCTTATACAATATTTTGGCAGATTGTAATGGATGAACACCAGCGACCGAATGGAATCCCGGTTACACGTTTTACCCTCCGATCTATATATGCTCAAAGCGATGATGAGAAGCTTGAATTTGAATATGAATCAGGGACTACAAACATTATGGTAATATGGTGCATAATAGTCATTTTGTGAGGTCATATAGTTTGGAGGATGCACAGATTGTTCTTTTTATGTATTGGATTTTGTAATATAACAAATGCAAGATTTTTGATACTAATTTTGTCTTTGGATTAATCAGGCAAATGATTATACCTCTCAGCGTGAGATATCTCAACAGGTACAGAGCATAATGTTTTTCAACATTTATTATGACCCGTTGTAGGACTCTGTATTGGTAGATTAATCACTTCTCTTTGTATGGAGGATCAGCCTCTTAGATTTTATAACATTACCGGGGAAACTCAGTTGCATACTTGCATATACATGTGCATATGTCTGTTACTTTACTTAAAATGTGACCGATGTTAATGACAGACATGATTTTATAGTTCTGACTTGTATGCATTCCTCCCTTATTCTCAGTGGTCAGGTTTGAGATTTAGGTGCTGATCCCCTTTGCACCGTTTGAGTCTTATTTTTCCTTGCAAGACTAATTCTTTGGCAAATGAATGTCTATTTACCATTGCCGCATCCATGCAAAATTTCCAATTTAATTTCGGTGCTATTGCACCTTTTGGGTCTTATTTTTCCCTGCCCGGCCAACTCTATCAAATGATTTTCAAATTAGCATTGCCGCATCAATGTACCTAACACTACAGTGAAAACTATTTTCTCTATAGCAATATATCAAAGTTTTGCATTGGGTTGATATGGTGTTCGGAGAGTCCAATGCTTGTCTTAGAACTTGTTTTTATCAAAATCTGTTGCCAATTTAATGAATTTATTGTTGGTTTTCAACCTGGTTACTTGTAAACTGAAAAGTTTGCTCGTCAGCTCATCTAAGAATATTATCTTGCAGGTCGATATATTTATACGGAAGATGAATTCAATCCCAGCCTTCACTGCCAATTTAACAGTGGAATCGTTCAACCGTCGAACCCTGAGCTAAGAGAAATTTAACTACTTACACTGCACATGCTTTATTTTTTATTAAAAAAAGAAAAACTGGTTTTGTTTTTTATTTTAATTTTGTTTTATTTAAAATTATCACTATTTTTCTATATTTCACTTACTGTATCTTGCCATATATATTGTTGTTGTGCCGTGCCACAATGAAGGCTGTTATGCTGGAAGTGACGACTGTGACATGGTTTTGAAGATAATGCGTGCGGTGTAAATGCCGTTAATTGCTTTGTATCAACCATTGCTTTTTATAAATGAAAGGTACTTTCCCTAATTTGATAGTAAAGTTGTTGGTACTTTCTCCAATCATTTTATAAAAAAAGAAAATGAATCTCACAACAATGTGAATTTTCTTTTGGCAAAGAAGTGTTGGATTAAAAAGAATATGAAAATCTAACAAAAAAAGTTAACAGAAAATGTGGGTATTTTTTTTTTTTTGAAATTGAGAAAATGTGGGATTTAGCAACTGAATGTTTGTTTTACTGTCATTTTTATCTAATAACGTTCACGGGTGTGTAACTAACCAAGAAAATTGTGCTAAACCACCTCTCAAATAAATTTGTGTTGCCTTGTTATCCCGTTAAATCTACTGTAAAAACTCTACTATACCATCATCCATCACACGTTTACAATAAATCCATCTTTTGTACCCATCTAACGATGTCATGATCACAGCAACAATGAAGAGTAACAACATGACGTTTTGTAAAGAGTTGTGCCTTCGTTGACACGGTTGAAAGAGTTGAACAAATAGAGATTATTATTATTATTTTTTTTTGTGAGAAATCAATACTTTCATTAATATATCCATGACCATAAAAAGACGCGTACATCGCATGTAGTCTTATACCAATCACATGGCACAAGCCCACAAGCCACCAATCAATATGACATGTTTTTTTGTACACGATAAAACCAATGACAAATGAAACCAACTACTTACTATATATTTCATCGAAAAAAACTACTTACTATATAAATCCAAACAGGAGAACTACTAAATGACTCGCAACATACGCAAACGGAGCACCTCTCTCTCTCAGTCTCTCTGGCACTCTACGGGTTTCACCGAAACAGAAGCAACAACGCGGGCGATGGAGAACGATGGAAAGGTTATTTTCGAGTTGGTCACACGCAGAACAGGTAAGAGCTCTGAAGCATGAAATCAAACCATCCTTCACCAAACTCGCTCACATGCAGCTGAAACACCTGCACAAACCTAACGAAACCCATCAATCCAAATCAACAAACACTTCCTTTACTCCATTGCACGCACTAAAGTGCTATCATTTTGCCGTGTTTTGTCGACTACTACATCCCACTTCAAAATTGGTCTCTCTGAATAGATATCAAGATTATGCACTCTCTGATGCTGTGTATGCATATTGTAGTTGATCAAGTGCCTGAAGCTGGTGTCTCCCCACATCATGTTTTGCCCCCTTTCACATATTTTGCTGCCTCCGCCACTGCCCACATGGAAACACATCTAATGCTAAACACACTGAAATAGACCATATGATGATGATGGAGAAAGTGCAATATGACTGCCGACTCTCTTGCCAAGATAAGCATTATTGATCATGCCCCTGGTCTTGTAGTTATGTTGTTTCTTTTACTTGGGCCTTTGTGCCTCTATTGTAACTTATAAGCATAGAAAAAAAAAAATACATCAGGAGGCAAAAACTTTTTTTTTTTTTTTCAGAAAGTGGAGGCAAAAACTTGTACAAACGGTCTAATATCAAACAAACTGATCTTAGACGTCTAGCAACTCAAACTTATACACTATGTTGCACGGACACATTATGTTACACGGACACGACACGGACACGGACACGCCGACACAACATGGCGCAACACGCCGACACAGCAAAACTCAAAAATTGAATATTCGACATGGTAAATAAAATTATATATTTATGTATTTTTAATAAATAGAAATATACTAAAATATGAAATAAGTTCATTATATTATCAAAATAATGTTCTAAATTCAATTCATTGCATAACCATAAGAAATAATATTAGAGAGAGTCAAATGCAAATGATAGAAGTGCATAATTAACAATATTAGAAGAAGCAGAGTGTAGACCTCAAACTTAAAACATAAGATTAAAGAAAATCAAATTTGTAGTAGGTTGCTGACAAAATTGGACAGTAACTTACTTTCAAAAATAGACAATAGTTTTATTTAGGTTTTGGTTCTTTTTTTTTCAATTAAAAAATTTGATAAAGAGTAAATGACACTTTAATACTAATTTAAGCTTCATTTTGCCCATTTAAATGTTTTTAAAAAAATATGTCCACTTCAATATAAGGTGTGTAAAATGTGCCCTATTGGACAAAACTTTTTTAATGGGCCCATTTTTAACAGTTTTTTCTGTCGAAAATACCCTCAACCCGTGGAGTATATATACCAGACGAGATCCATTTTCAAATTTCTGTTTTGAAGAGAGAGAAAGTTTACGATCAGAGAGAGAGAGAGAGAGAGAGAGAGAGAGAGAGAGA
>NC_020495.1:17769782-17770395 GCF_000184155.1 Fragaria vesca subsp. vesca
CCTCAGAAGTTTTTTTGTCGGATGAATGGGGTTCATATTTGTCACATGTTGGGCAGAAGTTTGAGAGCATTGCAGACTTTAGAGATAAACTGAGGAAGTTTGCTGTTCAAAGTGGTTTTCATTATGTGCTATCTAGGAATGATTCAATTTACGTTAATGCTGTTTGTGCAAATCGTGATGTTGACCACTGTGGCTGGGAAGTACTTGGATATGTTGCTTCTATTAATCAGTGCTTTTACATAACGCGGTTTAATAATGTTCATACATGCAGAGGTATGATAAGGAATCGTTCTCATCGGCAATTAGGGTCTAAAATTGTTAGGACCTGCATTGAGTCTACTGTCTGTCTGAATCTTGGTTTGAAGCCCCGTGAGATCATGAGCAATTTCAAGTCCACTTATGGTTATGAAATTAGTTATAAGGTTGCTTCAAGAGCAAAAAAAAGGTGTGTGGAAAAGATGTATGGCTCGGAATGTGATTCTTTTTCTATGTTAAGCTGGTTTAGGGAAGCTGTGTTGGAGACTAATCCGGGTTCTTCAGTTGTTCTTGAAGTTGATGAGAGTACCGAGAGGTTTAAAAGGGTTTTTGTAGCTTATGCCGGCCAAATTCAGGG
>NC_020495.1:17775556-17791749 GCF_000184155.1 Fragaria vesca subsp. vesca
TCTGTGTCATCTTCTTCTTCTTCTTGTCTCGCTCTTTTTTGTGGAACCTTCAATTTTTCCCGTTGTAGATATGAGAGCAATTTCATGTTTGTGTTGACAGATGTTGATGGTGAGCTTTCCTCAGACTCTGGACTGGTAGCAAGTTGCCTTCCTGTCATCCTGCATATGCAAAACACCAAAGTTTTACTACCCCAAGTGATCTTGCCTTTATAAACTACATATTACAAAGTTTACTACCCCTAGTAAATTTCAACTGGGGGTAGTCAACTTGCAATAGAACATCTCCAAGGCCAATATACACTCTGAAAGAGAAACAACTGATGTGCAAACCAAACTCTATTTTACTACCCCTAGTAACTTCTACTGGGGGTAGTAAACTTCTATTTCCAACACCATTATACACATGCAGACCTAGAAAACAATTCGCATTCAACAAAATCAAAGTTTTACTACCCCTAGTATTGAACACAGCCATTAGACACATCCAGACAGTGGAAAATAACTGACATACAAACAGAAATTAAAGTTTACTACCCCTAGTAAAGTTTTACTAGGGGTAGTAAAGTTGCCACACCGTTTCTACATTGCCATAAAACACATTGAAGCAGTGAAATATGAACCCAGACAACATTATTGGGGGTACAAACACAGATTTATGCTAGGGTTTCTTTTCACCTGAAAAAGAAGAATTTAGCGCGATGTAGTGAAACAGCGGCGGCGATGTACTGAAGCAGCGGCGTTGAAGTACTGAAGCAGCGGTGGCGATGTACTGAAGCAGCGGCGATGGATTGAAGAAGCGAAGGCTGAGGTCTTGATGGAGTGAGGAGTGAGGCAGCGGCGTCGATGGATTGAAGAAGCGAAGCGGAGTGGGTTGAATTTGGAGGAATTGAATTGAGTGGCGTCGATGAAGGAATTGAATTCGGAGTGGGTAGGAAGCGGTTATTAAGGCTGGGGTATAACTGTATTTTTACTAGGAAACATTGGTTTGGGCTGTGTAATCTGTTTTTGATTGGTTTGGGCTAGAAAAGTGTAGTATTTGTGCATTAGGGCTTTTTCCCTTTGATAAATGATGCTGTTGCATGTCGAAGATGACATAGCGAGTCGGTCAACGTGTCTAAAACATGCCAAAAAATTCAACATTTTCCAACTGACACTTATTTTGCCGTGTCAAAACGTGTCCATGCAACATAGCTTTATAGTGTGCTTTCCCGAGTATTATGCGTATGGAGCTTGTTCACGAATCATCATGTGACATCATAGTCCGTTGTCAATGGTTTGATCATATTTAATTATTTATATGATGGGGACATCAAGGGTGTGAATATGATGGTAGTCACAACAACTTCTATATATCCAGTGTAACCATCCATTCTGAAATCAGGTGATAAAGAAAGAAAATCAACAAAAACACAAGCACAAGCTATTGAAGATACAAGGCAGGAACCATATCATCTTGAATGAGGCCAAAGAACAAGAAGTGAAACACTCAATTGGCAAGTTATGTGACCGTAGTACACAAGTCTTTTAGTTCTAAGAGCCATATCCAGCGAACAACTATTTTGGGACATATGCCTGATCAATTCTTGATATATAATCCAATGCTGGAATTGAAAACTCAGTCCGCGTTTATCCAAAAGGAAACATAATCTCAGTTATCCGTAGTACTTTTGAAAACCCAAACTAAGCATGCCACACGACAGGACTTCTACCTCAAGTCTTTAAGCCTTCAGAGCAGCTTTGTGAATCATGGTTTCTTTGTGTATCTGATGGCAGCTTTTCTCAACAAGATCAAGTAGTTTCTCTAAGTTCATAGCCCATGAATTCAGAACATTGTTGCTATCCTTTGAAGTTTGGAAACAGACTATTCCTATTGGTCTGTCAATCTTGGCCACCAGTGCCTTGGACACAACCATATCTGAGAGATGCTTCTCAGCTTCCTGAACATAAAGGGACCAACACTACAGATTAAACAAGAGTGGAAAGGAAACTAAATTTTTCAATTTTAGAACACTAACTTTAACTCAGTCCATGAAGCATGTACGATAGGAATTGAAAGTAAAATTTGAATTCTGGAGAGTTGATAACAGGAAAGTAAAGTATAATTGGTATCTCAGAATCCTATATACGTGGTGCTAAAATTCATTCTATATCAAGTTTTCCATATCTGTCATAAATTGAAACAGAAAAAGTGGCCTTTTACTATTCTGAAAAAGAGATGGCACATTTATCAAGAACAAAAACAAAGATAAAGAGACACGACATTTTTCTGATGGAACTAAACTCCTGGTCTTTCCTCACAGTCAAAAAAAATCTCTTTCCCCTACCAAGTTATGAAAAAATTTAGAGCAAGAGACAAAAGTATCAGAATACAAACACATCTTCAGTACACGACCCCATTAAACATGCCAATCCACATGTATAAAAAAAATAAACAGATTTGATTGCAATTAAAATGTTAATAATGAATCAAATTAGCATCAGCAAACCTGCATAGTCAGACACAGTAGCTCTGCAAGTCTCTTCAAGGTAATCCTTGAGTAGTACTTTGAAACAACAAGAATGTTCTGCAAAAGCACCACATGTCAGCAAAGGTAATCCTAAATTAATAGAGAAATGGATAGCAGAAAATAATATCTGGGGAAAACCTACATGTTCAATTATTCTCTGCTTCAGATCATCAGCTGCTTTGTCACCCAAAGAGCCTCCTAGCATGCTCTTCTCATTCTCAAACTCAGCCTTGTATGTATTCCATAGAGCTGTCCATTGTATGACCTCCATAGTTACCACCTGTTTCAACAGCAACCTACAACAGAATAACAGAGGCAAACCTTGTAAATCAAACTAAAAACTAAAATTTCAATTTCAATGAAGGGAGATGTCCAACATATGCTAATGTTGAATGTACCTAAAATAAGGGATCTCAGAAAGATTCTTATCTTCCAGGGTGGAATTAAGAAGGCTGGACTGCATTGGATCATATGGAGACAGAACCAAGTACCAACAGATTTTCCTCAAGACCTAGATGAATAGAAACATTAGAGAAGCTCAACATAATTCAGGAGATATAATACGAGATTACAAATAAGAGCTGTACCGGTATCCACTGGGCTGGATTCTCTTTAACAGAAGGAATCTCGTATATCGCCTTATAGCAACGGCTAATCTCAAGGTAATCATTGTTATGAATATAATACCTACAACAAATAAGAAATCAACATAAATATCACCATAAAGCAACAGCTATCTCAAGGTAATCATAACAAACATATAAGAAACCAGTATCAATTATATATTCCGAACACTAACAAAGCTAAAAAGAGGTGTGAACTAGTCATCCTCAATTCAGATGGTTTACAGAGTGGTCTTAAGAAATAACTAATAAAAAGACCAGCTGAACTTTGAAATGGTTTTGATTTTTTTTTTTTTTTTAAAAGAAGGTATAGTTGAACAATTGATTGTGATTAGGAGGATAAGCGAAACAATGTTGAGCAAGTGACTCTAGGAGTCCATGGAAGAAGCATTTCCAAATCCAATAAGCATGCAATTTCAACAAAGACAGTGAGAAATGAAATATGCGCTGCCCACTTTGCAAACCATGCTACCTTCACTTTTCTTATCCACATTTCTAAATCGCCCTTATGCCTTTTCTCATCTTTTGTCTACCCCTTTCTCTGCCCTTCTACCCGGTGAATATGAATATATAAAATGAAGGTGGCAACGTTGCACACATCAGTCCCATAGTTTGAAGATTCAAGGCATCTTATACGTAATGATGCAAGCATTCAACATATGTTGTTGCCTCTCAATACGCTAGCACTAAGATTCAAGCATCTGGAACTTAAAAGGAAAGACGATTGATAACATAACCCAATTTTAGACATTAAATTTCATGAAGTTCCTTTTACACATCATTTTATAAACTAGCAACTGACAATCACTATAGCCACATCGAATACTTTGGTTTTCAACACTAATAATATGCAACACTGTGTGTGTACACTTTATGCCCAGACACAGGTTTTCTTGGAGGTCCTCAGCTTTTAACTGGGGTCTCCTACTAACAAGAGAACTGTAGAAAATAGCTTCGTAGGTACCCTGAGGGGGTTGAACCTCAGCCACATGGGAGAAAACAATGTGCCAAACAATTCTACTAAACCTTCATTTGTACTAATTTTTTTGGTAAATGAATTTAGCTCACAGACCTAACAGAACATTGCCAGACCAAAAAGTTATCCGTACTTAACTTCGCATCATCAGATTATAGGAATTCCATAAATTTTCTTGAATGGGGTTTTTAGATACCCAATCAACCAAATGCTCTCTAGATAAGGACATGCTGGAATGGACAGATTAATCAGAATAGAAAATTCTAATTTCAAACAACATAAATAATCAATATAAAGCTTAAAATAGGGACTGGAGTTGGGAAATCCACCTATTCCTTTTTAAGACTGCTAAACACCTATGAAGCTAATTTTGTCAGTTTTGAATACCCATGAGATACAGGTAAACCCACATTTGCTCTTACGAACATGGGAAAGGAATTCCTTCCAATGGCAAAACCACAAAAGAAACACTACCTCACGATCATACATACAGATTTGCAATTCAAATAACTATGGAAATTCATTGGGATGCCTGTGACTGTGTCTAAACAGCAGAAATAAGAGTTTAATGGCTCATGAAACCTCAATAAATCTAGATCAATAGCCAAGCTTGGTTAAGCGTGTAAATAATAGAAACAAAGATTAGTAAATGAATGAACACGCGTATACCTTATCATTAATTCATAGTAGATCCTTTTCAATTCTAGGAGCGATGGTATATCAGCTGGAGCTTCTTCAACAACACCGTCACCTTCTTTGGGTTTTTTCTTTTCTTTTGAAGCATCAATATCAAAAACTCTTGGACTGATTTTCCTTGATAGTATTTGAGCACGAACATAATCTTGCCGATCCAGGCACAGACGAACCTGCAAAATTTAATTATCCTCAGAGTGGCTCAAAATGATAATAAAAACTAGAACCTAATAGTTATGCTTGCAATGAATGTGGACATAGTAAAGATAAGTAATCAAAAGAAAATTAAACGCATACTTGTTCAAGAATGAATGCAATCTTCTCAGTTTTTGCCATAGCACCAAAAGTCTCCACCTGTAAAGCATATCGCACAAAAATGAGCACCAGAATATATTTTCTCATGTTTGTGTTTATTTCTATATGGAAGGGGAAGCGTTAAGAAAGATAATAATTTCTGAACTGACCGCTATTTCTTGCATCAGATCAGCCGCTTCAGCAATATGGCCTTGCTCTTCCTTAATCTTAGCAAGTCTTTTGATCAACCGAGCTCTCTCAATTTCAACATATATCTAAAGAACAAGCAACAAAAACCATCAAAATTCTGAACAAAACATAAAATTACGTTACATAATTTCAAAAGATGCTATTGAAGCTCTCAAGCACATGTATACCTTTCCAGCAGAAACATTATTTAGTGTTTTGATAAGCTCTATACGAGTTTCAATATCTGGTGTCTGATCAATGTATTGCATAGCTTGCTGGACCATTGCAGTTACAGCCTGCAGAGAAACAGACAGCCAATGAGGAATAACAGTCAAAACACATAACTCTTATAAGGATAGTCAAGTTTATCACCAACAGACCACTGACAAAACTTTATCAGAGATAAACCACACAAATGATGCAAATCATGATTCCAGAGAAACATTTAGCTAAAACATCGTATACTCTACTTAAGAGACGAGAACACAGAAATATCTATTTTTCCTTTCTTTTTCCTGAACTACTATAGAGCCCACAATCAGAGAAATCCCAACAATGAATTGAATTCGCTTCTCCCAAGGTAAATAGAAGAGAATGAAAACCGCAAAATCCAAAGAACTCACAAGAGAAACCTTTCTCTTTTCATACATATCCGGTAAATAGTTCACATCTACTATACTACTAACAAACACCAGTCTAAACTCAGACAAACATAGTCAAATGCATACAGACCTTATCAAAATCCAAATTCTTCAAGACAAATTACCACAAAATTTTCTAACATGCGCATCAAAAACTCCAAGAACTAAAAAAAAGAAATTGAACTGGCTAGGTACTACAGAAGCTTAAAACCTCAATTGAACAAAGATGGCAGAGAATCTAAAACTTAGCATAGAGTACCTGCTTGAGCTGACCACGGCGTTTGGACAAGACGACGATCTGGTCATTGAGAGTCTTCCAAGCACCGGCTTTGAAGCAGAGCTCAAGAATGTCAGTGGCGGCCTTCTTGGTTCCGGCGACGTCGCCGGAGAGCCTCATCTGCTTCTCCAAGTTGAGCAATTGCTCTATTTGCGCGTCTAAATTGCCTCCTCCTCCTTCCTGAAAATTTCCACAATTACAGAAAAGCCCATAGCGATTAAGCAAGACCGGAGATACCGGAAGGCTAGGATTTGAGAGATCTGACAGGGGAAAAGGCTTACCATTGTTGAAGATCGAGTGGTGAAATCGAAGCTACCAGAGCTGTTTAGGGTAGAGGAACGAATGAATGAGAAGAAAAGTGACGACCTTGTATACATATTTGGCACTGTTTCCACTTTCAACTGGGCCTTCTCTACTCTAAGCCCAGCCCAGCCCAGTTGATACTTTTAACTACAAAACAAAATCCTGAGTAACTTTACTGATCCAAATAGAACGTTAAAGATACTAGAGTAGACTAATACTCAGTAAGTATTCATATGTTTGCACTCTAATGCTACTGACTCTCAAAAATAAGCAAGCCACTAACCCTAAAATATGAAAATAGTAATTTTGTAATTTACTTTTTAAGAGTTCGTGTCAGTTAAAAATGGATAAAAAATGATCTCATAAGGATAACAAAAGGCAGGCTTGGTAGTGATAATTTTTGGCGCAAAAGTGTATCTTGCAATAATTATGTAATGTTTAAGTGTTGGATAACCCAAGAGAGACATATTTGACAAAAAAGAAAAGACCGAGAGGGGAAGCTCTCGTTTTTCTCTCTTTTACCCCTACCCTCTTACGTGGTAGCTCTTTACTCCGATTAGTCCGATAACAATGGTTGTTTGTTTTCCTTCCTTTTTCCCATCACGGATATCGTCCTAATCTTCCGATCTTAGCTTACCTCTCCCTTTCTTTCTCCCCTTTTTCAAATCTTCCTTTTCACTTTCTAGGTGCACATCTTCCTCACCAATCAGTATTTTCAATGAAAGTTCACCGATTCAGTTCTTTGAATTTAGTGTTGCATTGTATGTCATGCAAAAGCACATCGGCGATTTAGCTGCTACCTTTCTCTTCTCCTCTTTCTTTTTTATGTTTTTTTTTGTTCTTGTTTTGTCTGGCAATTATGCTGATGGTGTTCAAGGATGTTATACATGGTTTTGAGATTTGGAAATCGTAGTTGGAATGAGTTCTGGTTTGTTCAAGGCTCTTGATTGCTTTACCCATGACGTCTTTGTGTCACATAATGGGTTAGTATGTGGCAGTTTCGGCACAAGCTTTCTTCTTCTCTCCGTCTGCAATAGAGCTGAATAAGCTGTGGGGTTCTCGTTCTAGGATGATTTCAGCGTTCTCGAGGATTCCAACAAATTGGGTGTCATTTTTGAGCCACCTTGAGTTTCGACGTATGACTTTGGCCGTTCTGACGCGTGTTCTTTTTTCCTCTCTTGGATGGATAATGATGGGTTGTTTGATTTTATGTTTATCTTGTTTAGTTTGAAGTTTGTTAAGTTTATTTTGTTTTGTTTATTTGCTTACTGCCTAGTTTATAGGTTTTGTAATATTGTTTGTAGATATTTACTTTCTTCAATAAAACTTGGATTTCCACCGTCAAAAAAAAAAAACAAAGCGTGGAGGTGCAGTAACCAAGGGTATTTTCGGAATTTAAAATCATATTGACCAACAAAAATACGAAATCCGGTAAGAAAAGAATACGAAATCGCATGACAATATTGGTGCGGCCTTAATATGCCGTTTTCATTTATTTATTTTAATTTCACGATATTTAAATCGTTTTAAGATTTAGGGCTCCGACTCGTTTGCTTCTTCTTCTTTTTCCTCTTCTGTAAATCTCTCAGACTCTCGATCGATTTCAATCTCTGAAAACCAGAAAATAAAAAATAAAAAATGGAAGGGGAAGGAGGAGACGAGCTTACCACCATACAAGAGCTCTCCTCCAATCTCTCCTTGTACAACGAACAGCTTCGCCAGGTAACCCTTCTCCTGCTTCGATTTATATTCTTGACGTCATACTAATTATGTTGTGATTAGGGTTTTGTTGCAATTCAGTTAGGGTATTGGATTTCAAGATTTAAGCATTTGATTTAGACAATCTAGTTTTGATGCTTTTGTGTTATCATTCTGTATACGATACTACTGAAATTTTCTTTTTCTTTATTCAGCTACACTAGTAGTGCCGATTGGAATTCTTTGAATTGTGAAGTGAGGGCAATAGAGTACTGTGCATTTGAATCGTTTGTTCATAACTCGTTTTATCAATCGTTATGGTGTTGCTTTGATTTTTTGAATGAACTACATTGCTTGTAATATATGGCCACCCCTTGACTAGCGCCTATTGTGTTGACTGATGCACTTTGCATTATAGGGGTTGAAATTGGCTCTCATAAGTTTTACAAATTACATTGCATATTGGGATTGGGGAAGTTCTGCCCAATTGTTTTGTTTAGTCTTTAACCTAACTGAACTGCATCATCGGTTAAGTGTTTGCATGCAAAAGATTAAGATGATGAATTGTAGGAATAAAGATTCAGTTGAGCTAAGTGAGCTGCTAGTTGGGAATTAACCTGTATGATGCTAGAAAGGTTGTGCTTTTCTTCCTCAGTAAAAGCCTTGTTCACTACTAGATTGACCGGGCATTTCACGACCTGGGTAGAGTTTCATTACTTAGTAATGGATTTCACTAAGAAAGATGTTTCTTTTTATGGTTTCATTTTGTTTTGTAAACTTTAAAAATAAAGAGTAAACTGTAGGCATTATATCCTTGCACATAGCCGTCCATTGATTATATGACTTTAATAGTCTTGTGTGGTTGGATTTTTTTACTTCAATTGGTCAGTATCCTGGAGTATAATGCTGTGGTCATTCATTGAACATGCTTTGTGTCTTATTCTTTTGTCATCTTGTGTTATAGTGAATTTCTGTTACAATGTTTTGGCCATTGTGTCTTGTGTTCATAATCTATATCTCAAAATATATGCTATAGGCTGCAAAGTCAATCTATTATGCCTGTGTAATAACTTCTTCCTTCATCTGTTCAGATCAAGGATTTTTTAGCTCAAGACCCCGGAAACTCTGAGTATGCTGACCTGGAAAAAGAGTTACTTGAGGTAATTTTTGTGTGTGGTCTTCTTTAACTCATGTGTGTAATCTTGTGTGTACATTGTGTCATATAGTTCTGTCTATTTCCGCATTGAAAAACTGCTACATGTATATTTGACTTTGTTGCACAGAGGTCTTGATTTAGTGTTCTTACAAAAAGTCAACATCTTCTCTGGCCCTTAGGGATGATTCCTGAGTGCAGTTACTATTATATGGATAGGTTTTATTGCAATATCATTCTTCTTTTATTTCTTCCTTCTCTCTTTTGAAGGAATCAACGTGTTGCTCAAACTAGCAACACCAAATAACTGCTCTGGCACCTCTCGAGGTTTGTTTTCATTAAATCGTTGAATAAGGTGAGGATGGTTTATACACTTGAGAAATTGACACTTGTAGATATTTTAGAACAAGAAAAAAGGATTTCTTTTAGAGCTTCATCAAGATGCATGTTACTTCTCTTTCATTCATTTGCAGGTACGCTATGTGTGGCGTTAGGTCAGATTCTCTTTCTTTGTCACCTGGTTTCAAATGTTCACACTGAGACTCTAAGTTTGAATGTGACATCAATGTGTTATTTAAGTTTTTTATGATCTTGACAATTATATGATAGCTGTTCAAATTCTGGTCTGGACTAAATTTTTGATAATGCAGGCCATAGCCATGACAGAAGATCTACTTGCAACTGCCAAACAAAATCAGAATTTAGGATTAGAAATTGGAACAAGCGGTAGCGCATCTCCTAGTTTTCCCCAGTCTCAGAAGAATGAGAATGTAAGCTCTTCTAATTTTTCTCTATTTTTGGCAAAGTTTATGGTTAATTTTGATTTATGTTATCTTAGGGTTTACTGGATTCTATAAAGTAACACCAATTTGCATTCTAGTCGGCTGTGTTCGGACATAAAAATAATTCGAAAGAGTATTTTCTTGTAGAAAAATGAATTTTGTTCTAACAGTGATTTTTAGTAATATTTTAGATACAATAGCTGTACTGTATTACATCTATACTGTGGTCAGATCTTCCACTCTTGTTCTGTTATAGTCACTTTATATTCTATTCTTATGTAGGATACAGGGAGTATTTCTGATTATCATGACAAATTTGCTCCTGGTACAAAAGTTCAGGCTGTTTATAGTGAAGATGGAGAGTGGTATGTGAGAAAAGATCTCCAATTTCATGTTTTTGTTATTAGAGTTTAAAAATTTCTACATTTGTTTTACCTTTCCTTTTTCTTTTGTCCGTGCTTGACGTTGAATGTACAGGTATGATGCAACAATCGATTCTCTTACACCAAATGGATACTATGTTACATATGATAGCTGGGGGAATAAAGAAGAGGTATGTTTACATAGATAACTGAACCATTAAGTGCTTTTAAGTTAGCATGGCATCCTTATCCTTGTTATATTCATTTTTAGGCCACATTTTTATATACATATATGAGCCACACATCCTTCCCTAAAAGCTATCCATGAATCGTTGACTGTATCTTAGGGTTTAAGGCATGGACTTGTTATCATGGGAATGGCTTATTGACAGAATCAGCCAAATTAGGGAGGCAAATAGCAGATAGGCTAAAAACTCCACTATTGTCACAGATTGACAGAACCCTCTTTTGACTCTGCTACCGTTCTGCTAATCGCATTATAAATGTTGGTAGTCTATTGGCATTCCATATATATTTGACATCCATTTATGTGGGCTGCCATATGCCACCTAGGTACTGCATCTTCATCCTTGTCTGCTTATGCAGTATCAGGTTTACTGAACTTCATGATTTCCTTGTTAGAAAGACATTTAGCATTGTCTTGTTGAATGACTTTTTCAATTTGAAGTGCTTCTTTACAATTACAAGTTAAGAAAAAAAAATCTTAAGAGTGATGAAAAGCGCATAGGATTGTGGGGCTGCATCTAGCAGCTAAGCTTTGTGTTGGTCTTGGGTGTATGGAACAACAGTTCGTATGTTTCCTATGGTTAAATAATTTATTATCCTGTACAAAGACCCAATGACGTAGAGGCCCACCTTTGACATGGTTGATAGAATCAGCTATTTTTAGATTATGATATTGTTTTCTATGATTACATAGTTTTGCTTATTCGAACCTGTTACCTGTTTGCCTGAAGTTCTTTTTATCTATGTAGTAAATTTTCATATGGCCTATAATGAGTTGCGACTAAAAAGCCTATGATTTGTTAATTGGTTCTTCAAAGTAAATCTATTTATATGACATAGATTTTCCTCTTAAGAGTTTGTCTATTTATTATTTCAAAGTTGTGGATCCCTTTCTACTGTTCATACCTTTTTGTGTCACCTACAGCCCTTAGTTTGGTTCATCTATTCCTTTTATGTCTAGTATTACATTTTGTAAATGTTATTCATAACTGATGATTCTCCTCTCAGGTGGATCCAGCTAATGTCAGGCCAATTCAAGAAGGGGCTGTCAATGCATTGTTGGAAGCTGAAAAAGTTGCTGAAGCTACAAAACAAGCAATTAAAAGGAAAATTGCACAAGCTGCTTCTGTTGACTTCCAAGCACGAACCCTACCGCCGAAACTTCGTATAGAACCAGATGATCCTGAGGATGTGGTAATGTATAGTTTTTGTATAGTTATGTGTAGTTTTTGTAACATCTTCCTCGGTTTTCTTTTTGTACTGATGCTTTGCCAAATCTGCAGAAAATTGCCAAACGCAAGAAGATACATGCTTTTAAGTCGAAGATGAGGATGGAACAGCTGGAAGTATCTCAGAACAAGCGTCAAAATGCTTGGCAGCAGTTCCAAACTACCAAAGGCAAGACTAAGAAGGTATGCATGTATTTCTGGGTTCCAGTTTGCTTGCAATATTGTTCCAATCTTTAGAAGTTACATTAATCTTCAGTTACCATTTCATTATGCACATGTCTGATATCCACATAATTTTAAAATAAAAAGGTAAAGAAACACAATTTTGCTTGTTTGCTATTGTATTGTGGTAAATCTGTTGTTTCAAGTCTCCGGTTTTAGTATATATCTGAAATAAACCTAAACCTTTGATGCTTAACTATAACTGTAAGAGAACTTTGCTTTGGCTGTCAAGAATATGAGGCAATAAAAATGAACGAGGCAAAAAGAACCTTTATGCACATTCTAGATTTGTAACTTTATATTACAAAAAAAAAAAAAAAGAATTGTAATTTGTTATATTTTCAGAGTGGTTATTTATCTGGACGCAAGCGAGAGAGTATCTTCAAGTCTCCAGACGATCCTTTCGGAAAGGTTGGGGTGACCGGTAGTGGTAAAGGTTTGACAGACTTTCAAAAGAGGGAAAAGCATTTGCATCTTAAAGGGGGCACAGCTGAGAATGATGATGAGGCTTCTTAGCTCCAAATCTATCTTCTTTCCTAGTCAAAAGGTCCAGTCTGAACTTAGCTCAAAACCTGTGGTAGTATTAGAACCTGTAATGTTCTTATGACATTGAAAATGATTACTATTGCTGTATTAGTTTGCTTTTCCTATTGAATAATATTCTGCTTGGTATGTGTTAATGAATGGTTTCCTATGACTAGAGTTGAGTGATTTTCTAGGGGCTTAGATGGAGCAGCTGTTATGCTGAGACCATCTATGTTGGTAATACTTGGTCCCAGGAAGGTATCGACGTCGGATGTCGGTACATTCGGTAATTGAACCTGTAATAACTCTAGAAGATTGGGGAATTGGTTAGAGAATGGAATGGAGGGGAAGAGATGGGATAGGAACTGGTTAGGGAATGGAATGGAGTCGGAGGCTAGGAGCGACTGATATTTGATTGTTAATCGAAGAAACTGTGTAACGTGTTCATATTAATCAGGAGTGATTTAAATTCATAACGGTTTCATAAGTGGCCTCAGAATCATGTGTTCAAGGTCACATTTTTAGATCGGGGTTTGGAGCTTTCAAGATGTTTTTCAGCTTTCTAAAACTGGTTATAATGATTAATGAGTCTAGTATAAACACTTCACATGTATAAACACTTCACTTGTCTTCATAACATAAATAACAATGAAGAACAGAAATAAATAAATCATAAACAAATCTTAGATAGCATTTCTTAGTGAGCAACCATCATTGTTATTCATAATCTTGGAACACTTGCTTTTTTTGTGTCCTGGGAAAAGTAGTTAACAAAATTCATGCTGCTGCTTCATCAGCAGAAGAGACCATCTTGAGGACATGAACAAGATCTCCAGCCTTTACGACATTTCCCTTCGTACCTATTGTAAGAGAGTCTCTGCAAACAAGATTCTGTTCAAAAGAGACCTGAAAAAAAATCACTCACAATGTTTCCAGCTGTGTCTATGGAGGATTATGGAGGAAAGTCTTGAATTAGTTACTCACCCTTCCCTGCTAAACCCTAAACTGTAATGAAAATGCACCACTCTTATTGATGATTTTGGCAAATCTGTTTTTGGTCTTTCAAGAGCACATTTCATAAACGTCCATAAAACATGAGCATCTGCAATCTGGAAGAGTTCTCCCAAGATGCCATGCGCTCACCCAACAGCTTAGCAACATCTTGGAATAGGAAGTTTGGTTTCTAAAGCAGAAATTGCTATTTGACAACAGAAACAGAAAGCCCTTATGTTAGGCTATTAGCAATGTAGTGAAAACTGATAAATTAACATTTGCCTATTCCGTCGTCCCTGCCAAATAATTGAAATAAAACCCCGAGTCCTCGAGTCCTAATCCATCCCTGCAAGGTGTCTCCCGCGACTAGTTTCAGTATCAAATTCAGATTTTTGAGGGAGTCCTTCAAAATACAAGTGCCTGACTATGAAATCCTGAATCTGCTTAAAATAATTTATCTACACTGTGTGTGTGGGTGTATATATATATAGATGTATATGTGAGTACCTGTTCGTTTTAGTAACGAAAGTAAAAGTTTTCTTAGAACTAAACAAAATAACTTTCAACTAAATGAGAATTAGATAGAAGCTAATAGGACTTCAAATAAATGAAATGTTCTATAGTTCATGTTTGTGTTACAAAGTATCAAATAGACCTAGTATACATCATCTTTGCTAAAAAGAGAAAAACAAAAGAAGTAGTGTTTATTTGTGGTCATCTTTGGTACATAAATTATATATGGTGAGGAATCTTAAGTTGAGGACTAGTTGAAGACTTTTCGGTTTATGGTTTAAAATACTTATTTTTGGATCACATCTTGACATCTCATCCGTTCAGTTTTTAGGTCTATATGTGTAGATCAACCCTACAAATTTTCAGCCAAATCGGTGATCGTTAAGGTAACAAATTAGATCAAATTAATGGACGAACCAAATCTATCAAACATGAACCGTTCAAGTTCATAATTGGTAAATCACACTTATGAATGTCTTAACTATTTTCAATATGGCTGAAAATTTGCAAAAATGATATACTTATAAATACCTATAAACTGAACGGTCAAGATGTGGATATAAGATCGAAAAGTGGGATAAGCCGAAAAGTCCTCAACTTAAGGGTCCTCATTAGAAGGGCTTCCTAAATTATTGTACACTTTAGTACATGTTTTCTCAAGCTATATTAGATCATTTTTTTTATTTTCAAACTTGTGCTTCATGGTATCCTTGAGTATTGCTGCCTCACATCTTACAAAAGTTTCCAGCAAGTTTTGCTCTCTTTCATGTGTTGCTTTTGCAGGTTTTTGTTCTATTTCATGTGTTGCTTTTGGCTGGAGCCATTGGATTACACCTGCAACATTACACACCAATCAGTAAAAGAGAAAATTACATATAGGATGTTATTTTGTTTTATTTGCTGATTCACCTAGTAGCTAGCTTGTGTGTGACACAAAGTTATACAAGTTTTACACATGTTTTACACTTCTTACCCTATACCAAAGTGTGTAGCCACACTTTTGCTTGTGTTTTGCACATAGTTGCTGAATGAGCAGCTTAAAACTTGGTTTCCAAGTAGAAAGTTGCTGCTGGCAGAAAAAGATGAATTTCAACTGATTTTTATAGACATATCTGACAAACATATTCACTAGTATAAATAAAGGTATTCACATGAAGTATTAACAAGTAGAGAAGTTAGAAAGAAAGTTAGGAGAGAAAATTTAGAGTAGAAAAAGAGTAGAGGTCTAAAACAAGTGCTAGAATATGATAGTGAAGTTTCAGCTTTGGTAAAACAAGTTTGAGGTAGAGGAAGTTATGGGGAATCTCAAGTTTTGTTTTATAAACTTGTTAACTTGCTATGAGTTGTGGTTATTATGTTTAGTTTTTAATCAAGTTATTATCTGATCTTATGTTAAATAAGAAATAAATGAAGTTATGGGGTTGCGGCTATTACTTGAAAAGGATCAGCAATTGTCTGTCTTTGTATACATGTAGGGAGAGAAGCCCTTTCAATGTTATATTGATAAAACGATCTTATGGCAAGAAGACACTGATAAAATAGTACAAGAGTACCAACAACTGAAACCTAAAATATGTGCATACATGTTTAGCATATTGAAATTACATGGATGAGATTTGCTCTACTGAGTCTTTTGGCTCACCCCTTTATAAATTTGTGCAGATGTTACACTTGAGGGATAAGACTTGATGTCTAGAAAGAATATGAAGTCTAGGAGGAGGAGTAAATATATAGCTTACTGTTTTTGATTCATGTTTGTGTAATAAAGTTTACTCTTACTTTCCTGTTTGTTGTAAGAACAATACTTATGAAATAAAGTTCTTCTTTACCAAGTCACTTTGGTTCTAAGTTTTTCACATAGCTTCTATTTGTCAAAGGTTCTCTTCTCTTATTTTTGACAAATCGAGGCTATTCACGTCCTTACCCCGGGAATATATATATATATATATATATATATATATATATTA
>NC_020495.1:17798299-17833607 GCF_000184155.1 Fragaria vesca subsp. vesca
GCTAAAGTTTACCATAGCCGACGAAAATTTAACTTAGCCGATGAAAGATAATTTCGTCGGCTAAAGTGGACTTTAGCTGACGAAAAAATGCTTCGTCGGCCTGGTTTTTTTTTTTCATCGGCTAAAGCCTTTCTTCTGGTAGTGAGATTTGATCAAATAAAACTTTCATTCAAATAAAATGCAATTACATCACAATCACATCACCTAACAAAGAAGGATTATAACTAAAGACAAATAACTCTAGCATCACAATACATATCCTCACTCCAAAGAGAAGAGACTGACATGTCAATGCATTCAACAACGACAGCCAAATTGAGTAGTAGTTACATTAAAGAGTTTGTAACTTAACTGTGTAAGCGACTTACTAATCTGTCTAAAGAATAGAAGTGATGTTGGCATAAGTAATGACAACCAAGACGACGACGTTCCGATAATCATATTAGTATGAATGATGGAACTCACTTTAGGATTATTATTATTATTATTATTTAGAGTGTACTTGGAGATTCTATACATCTAACTGGTTAACATTTTTTAATTTAAAAAAAAAAATCAATAACCGGTAAACATTTGCCTCTAAAATAGTATGCACACAAAACTTGAACATACTACATAACAGTCACTGGCCGGCTGGGAATCTTATAGTTTACACATAAAATCAGTTGTGACACCGTACCTTATAGTTTACACCGGTCCTAAAATCAGTTGTGTCACTCGGTTTTTAAATTAAACTGTTATACCCCTATACTCTGCTAAAAATGCTATTAGATGTTAATTTAGTTACAACCTTTTGTTAAGAGTCTGATGGTGTAATATTTGCTTACAAGGATGTTCATACATATAAGGATGTTTAATTTTATGCCTTTTGTTTTTCAATTATTTATTTACTTTTAGTATTGATATTAATGACCATTAGTATTCTCTTGATCTTTAGTTTTTTTTTTTTTTTTATGAGAGAAATGAAATTACAAGGAGAAGCCTTTACAACACCCTATACTCTTGATCTTTAGTTACTTTATATCTTTGATCGTTATTATCACGAAAATCTTTGTATAAAGTAAAACTGATTATAAAGTTTACCTAAAACAAAATCAATACAAAACACATTTAAATAATATACTCTTGTTAGAAAAATTATATAAGTTCTCTTTAGTAAAAAACGAGAATGTAAATCAGATAATCTGACAAAATTGTCAAAATAAGAAAATAAATTAGTTTTTAAATAGAAACTTTGTGTCAAGACCCAACTTCTACATCAGTTTTTTTTTAAGGAATGTGTAGAGGCGTTTTTAACATCGGCTAATAACCAATCTCTTTCTTTCACGATCTGTAACATCACTCACTAAGACACCCGACATTTTTTGTTTAATATTGACTAGGAACTGATGTTATGTACTTCATTCTAGTAGTGACTAAACAAATTTTCATTCAACTACGGATACAAAACATAACTTTTGGTTTTATTTAAAATTAACAGAGCTAGACTAGTCAAGTCTTATAGTGTACCCAAGTTTCCTTTTAGTCTCATTGACGATAGTGATCGAAGATGTGGTGGTTGAGGAAGACGACGACGCTAATAGAAGTGGCGACTTCTCGAAGTTGAGATCAACAAAGATAAGGTTTTCTCGGTGACGGGCTCAAGCATAAGATCGATTCTAGTGCAGTGAGTATCTTTCTAGAGTATGAAAATAAACTAACTTGGAATGCAAGCCTAGAAGCTAGAACAGATCTCTTCCTCTTGCAGCTAGTTAGACCTTCTATTTTGACTCTCTAGGTGTTGGTTGTAATAGAGGTTTTGTAATATGAGGTTGTCTTTATTTTCTATATTGTCGAAAAAACTATTGTTTTTCCAAAAGTTTGGGATGGTTTAGGTTTGAGGTCTATTTCTCATTTTAGTAATGCTACTCTAGCCAAGCTAGGCTGGAAAATTCTCATCAATACCTAAGTAACTACCTAACTCGGGGGTAGAAGTAGTCACTCCGAAATTAAGAAGTCTTTCTTTGAGCATAAAATTTTTGCTTTTCATTGGAAAGGGGCTAATGACAACAGTAGTGTTCACCTGATCAATTACTAACCAAAAGATTCATGGTCAATCACCATTAGATTTATATCGAATGGTTGAAAACAAAACAATTATACTTAAAAATGGTTCTCCCCACCATTAAATTTACATATAAGGGTATCTGACCATGAATCTCTTAATCAATTATTGACCAGGTGACCATAACTGTGTGACAGATTTTATAAACAAACTTTATGTTGTTCTTGACAAAGATATAATTGATGAAATTACTTTCAATAATACCCCTTTGAATGATTATGATGATGAATTAGTTTGGGGTCCCACTTTAAAATAAGTCTTTTCTATTAAGTCTACTACTCATATGTAATATAACACGTCAGCTCATTCCAAGGTTGAATTATTGGAAAAAATTTGGAAATTATATATCTTCCCCCCTAAAGCTAAGATTTTTGGTTGCTTATTAAGGGCAGATTAAAAAGAGCTTATTTAGCTCAATTTATGAATTCTATTGATAGTTGTTGTACTCTTTGTATGTCATGCCCCGGATTTTAGGCTAGATTTTTTGTTTTTTTGTTTTTCATTTTAATCAGAGAGGAACATAATAATGGAAATGTAAGACATTTTTGTTTATACTCCTTTCAAAGAAAAACCAAATTTCCAATTTCCCACTGTCCAAAATTTTACCGTCTCCAACTTCATGTAACTCTACACTAGGTAACATTTCTAGTCTATTTCTGAACGGTACTCATTTACACAAATCTTGGGTTCTAATAACCTGGCTTTGATAGCAACTTGTCACTTCCCAGATTTTGGACTACATTTGTTTTTTCTTTTTAGCTCACTCGTTGGGTTTTCAGGAAAAAAAAATCTAGTCCCAAATCTAGAGCGTGACATTATGGTTCAAGAGTTGAGGACATTAATCGCTTATTTTCTTCCTGCATGATGGCATGATTAACATCTGTTGTGTGGGATATTCCTAATCACTTGCCTAAGCCTTCCTCATTCTCTAATTTTGAGGAATGGTTAGGCTCTACTCCTCAGAATGGTCAGTCTCTTACTAAAGAAAACACCTTGAAGGTGTCTTGGCAATTTGAAAGGCTAGAAACAATGTTATCTTCCGGTTTTCTCAAGTCACTCCTCCATCTATTGGGCATAAAGTGGCTGCTATAAGCTCTGCTTATCGTCTCATCAACAAAAACAAAACAAAAAAAACTTGCTCCAGCTCTCCAAGAAGTTTGGAAACTATTAAATGGATCCCTCCGGCTCCGAATGGTTCAAGTTGAACTTTGATGGCATGGCTCAGTAACACCCATCTCGTCACCGTTGGTTTCATAATTCTGGGTCTCTCATTGTATATGGCGCGTGAAAACTTCACAACTTCTCAGTTCCTTGGCTGAATGTATTCTTTAAAAGAAGGGCTCATTGTTACTAAAAATCGCAGTTGTCATCAAATTGAAGTAGAAGGAGTCTTCCCTTATCATCAAATTGTGTCAAAGGTTCTTGTGTTATTTCTTGGAAGCTCAATTCCAATTCAAGATGTTAAAACTCTTGCCGATTCTTTTGTTAGCGTCACCTTCTCCTATACTTTCAGATTATCGAATTTTCTTGTTGATGCTCTTGCTTTAGTTGGTCCATTTCTTTCTTTGCCGAAGTGTTGGTTTGACATGATTCCTGCTCAGGCTCAAATGACCCTTATTTTAGATTTTTCTTGTGTTGGGTGCTTTAAATGCTCCTCCTTGTTAGTTATTTTTCTCAAAAAAATAAAAAATAAAAAATAAAAATAGATCTTGTATTTTTAGCTTTAATTAATGAAACACGTTAGAGAAAAGAAGGAAGAGAGCTTTTATTCAAAGTTATGTCATAACAGATGGTCCATTTTTACGAAATGTACGTGATAATTAGATCCATGAGCGACAGAATCACCTATATGTTGGCTCAAAATTCGTCTCGGCCACGTGTCAATGGGCCAAGGGCTTCTTTGGGCTACACGTGTCCTTCTGGCTTGGTGACGTGTGCTATGGCGTGCCAATTCGTGGCCAGAAGGCCATACGAGGTTTTGTTCTGATCTGTAGGTGTTGTACTGCCCTGACTTCTGATCAGTCGACTGTGGGCCGAGGAAGGATCGATCTCGGCCGTGGGGTTCTCTCTGCCTTGGGTGCAAAGACTTTAACACGGATCGGCTTACTAACCGATCTTGGTGCTGTGTGACTAGGTGAATGTTTTGATGGTAAGGTGATGCGAATAAACGTGCAGGAATGTAAAGAAAACGTGCGATAAACAAAATGCAAGTTACTTAAAGAAAAAGTAAAGAACATGAATGTAAATTGCAAGCATGAAAAATCAATAAAGTAGATCGCGGAAAAGATAGACAAGTACCAGTAAAAAAAAAGATAAGATAAACACGAAAGGATTATATTGAAAAAAGCCGAGAAGCTAAATTGTATTGAAAAAAATGTGTAATCGTGTAGAGCGTTTGGTCGAGGACCCTTAACAAATAATCATACGGTCTTTTTTATAGTGAAACAAAATAAAGAAATGTAATCCTGGCTTTAAACATAGGGATTGATTACATGTATAAATCATAGATATAGTAATGTTGATTCAACCAATAAAATGCTTTCAAGCACATTCAATCTGATTGAAACAAGTTCAGTAATGGCTCCCTTAAATGCGCTCTGGCACGGTAGTCGTTCATTAAATGGCCGTGGTCATTGCTCTCCTAACACGGTAGTCATTCATTAATGGCCGCGGTAATTCATATAGTCGGCCGCGATCATTCGTCAATAGCTGCGATCATTTGTTTTGTCGTGCATGTTCTACGGTTCAAGAGAATAGACCGCTATGACCTCTCGCTAATAGCTTCAACCATTCATGGGCCCAACCCACTTGATTTGTCATGTAAGCCTTGCCAAATTTAGGTTCAAACACAATGATGAATGGGGATTAGCCACCTCCAACATGTTTATCTTTCGGCCAACAAGATCTGGATTCATTCATGTACAATTTTGCGAATGGTCTAACAACAAGGGATACGAAGGGGGCCCTATAGATTGGCACCCTCCAACGTGAAAAGCTTAAAAACATGTTTGAGACATGTCTCTTTTCAGAAAGGTTTTATGATTGACTTAACAACACCAAAATGGGAACAAACTTCTCTGTTCCCTATAGTAGTATGCTTTCTAATTGATTTGCCCTCTTTCTCTATCTTTCTCTATAGGAATGATCATTTTTTTGTTTTCTTTTGACTTTATTGATAAGAAGCTTTCACCCATATGCATGCATCAAAATCCTACCCTCTCCTGATTTCAAGCAACTTATTTATCATGGATCCCTACCTAGCCCATCACTCTCTTATTTATTCCCTTTATGACATTCTAAACAGCCACAAACCTCCTCCACCCTTTTTGTTTGTTCATTACGATCAACTCAGAATTCCCTCTTCTTCTTTTTCTTTTTCTTTTTTGTTCTGGGACCATTAACTCATCAAAGTTCTTTGGAAAGCCTAGCTAATTCTATAAAGTTCATCTATCTGTTTTTTTGTTGTATATATGTCTACTACTCCTATTAAATCAGATTAAGAATGTGTCTCTATGTTTGCTTAGTTAATTAGGACCATCAACTTTCTGCATCTCACGTACGTCGATCGTGGAGTGATTACAATATATAAGAAGCTAGCTAGATCCTCTGCACAGTGCCCATCATATATATTCCTGATCTGGTCATTTAGTTATGTGCAAATCAATGTCGTCAATCGGTTTGAGTTTATAATATGTATTATTCAAAGTTTTAAACTGTAAAGCCTCAGCAAGTAACTTAATTTAATACCAATCGAGGATTTGGGAGGATTTGGGAGGCTTATATGCCCTTATACAACATGCATGTCATAAGATAACATGCATGTGTTCTGTACATATTACGGTGAGCCTCAATATATAGATCGAGCCCTTCTTTAATTAATCCTCTTTATAATTAATTCACAATTATATTCTTAATAATTAACACCATATTGCTAGCTTGTTTAGTCGTTTATGGTAGATTATGATCCGCAGAAGTAGCAGCAGCGGCAGCAGTGCTATATCTATAATGGTCTTGTTGTTGTGCCCTTGATGATGATGATGATGATGATGAAGATGGACTGTGAGAGTACCACTTAGACCAGAACAGATAGTTGAGGAAGTTGAGGAAGCTAAGCCCTGCCAACAACCAATAGAAAAGGTCCAACCTGTCCTTGTTGAGATCATTGTCACTAAGCCAACCACCATGACTACCAGTTGATGAAGATGAAGAGCTAGTGATCTTGTTCACCAGAGAGACCAACAGTGAGCTTAGATAAAACCCGAATGAATACGAGCAGTATGTCACTGCAGTCAAAAATGCTTGCATCCGGCCTTTCAAGGATTGCTTGTAGAAGAACTCAATCAGGCCGACTGCCGTCAACATCTCCGATAACCCGAAGATCAAGAACTGCGGTGTGATCCAGAAAATCGACAATGTCTTGTTGGACGTGACGGCAGCTTCCCTTCGCTTCTGCTCCATTACAGCAGCTGAGATCATGGAAAACGTGGCAAAGAAGAGGCCGGCCCCTATTCTTTGTAATGGGGAGATTCCTGATTCGTTTCCGGTAAGCTTTCTTGTGAAAGGGACAAAGAAAGCGTCGTAGAGAGGGACAAGGAAGATGAGGATGATGTAAGGAATGGACTGGAGTGAGGCTGGAGGGATATGGAAAGATTTGGTGAGTTGGGTGTCCATGGCACTTCCTTGTTGGACTGAGAATGTTTGTAGCTGAGCCAAAATGGTGTTGAAAACTATTGTGGAAGCAAAGATTGGAATCACGGAGAGAAGTACTTTCACTTGGTTCACTTGTGTAACTGTGCACAATCTCCATGGACTCTCCTTTGTGTTACTGCCATCTTCAATCTTAATGCACGCCTTGTCCAAGAACCTGATCATATATTTATTATTAATGTCAATATATATAGTTAAATCTGACATGCATTAAGAATCTCAAACTAGCTAGGATGAGAAGACTGGACATGTACCATTGTTCTTAAATTTGTATGTTTCTTTATTTTTTTACCTGAATTTTTGAGAGTGATTAAAGGGGTCAATATCAGAAGAGAAAGCATTGTCATTGTTCTGGCTTCCGTGAAGCAAGTGAGGATTGGATGGACAAACTTGCTTTCTCTTTAGTATTGCAGCCACAAAAACCTGAAATAAAGAAATTAGACAAGGTTAGTTTGATCATGCATAAGTCAGCAGACATCAATAGTATGCTCTCATTATTTTGTCTTCTAAGAAGAAGATTATGTTATTCAACAACCCATGTTATATAATATATATATATATATATATATATATATATATATTCCTGAGCAAACAAAATTGCTTACGTGAACATGCAAAGCAAACAGTACAAGCCAATTATAAACAAGATATACTTACTATTCATGTTAATTTTGCACACAAGAAAGAACTATGACAAAGTTAATTACATTCCTGTTGGAGAGAGTAAAAATAAATCTTACTTGAGCAATAGGGGTGAAAATGCTTCGTTGAGGTGGCTTGTTTCTGTAATAGAGGGTACCGGAGACCAAGCAGATGAGTCCCATAGCCATGACAGCCGCAGAGACACCGAAGCCAACATCCATTCCGGAGTGAGTTTGGACCCAAACGAGAAGCGTGAGGGCGATGAGTTCTCCGACGGAGAAGGCGAAATAAGCAGCATTGAAGTAGGTGGAGAGTTTCTTGGATTGTTTAGGGTTATCTGCAGGGTTGAACTGGTCTGCTCCATGAGCAATCATGTTTGGTTTAACACACCCACTCCCTAATGCTACCAAGTAGAGAGCCGCGAAGAAGATCAATGCTTTGAACCCTTTTGCTTCTTCACAGTAGTCTTCTCCAACAGCTGTGCTGTTGTTGCAAGGTGGTGGCTTTAGCTGCGGAAGATGAGCTTGGACTGACAATAATATGAAACCCTGAAAATGTTAACATCTTCCAACTTTAATCTCAAGCAACTAATAACTTAATTAGTCAGTCAAATTATAAGTTATTAAAAACTAATTCTTAATCTCAATAGCATTCTTAGCTAGTGCAGTTCGAACTTTCATCTCAAGCATTCTTAGGGCTGTTGGGCTATTATTGAACAATAATACATAGTTATACTGAAAGCAAACTATTTCGTACTACGTACGAGCAAATTAATACGAAAAATGAAACTGCTAGCTTGTCAATGTTTTTAGTTTAAACAGAATTGCATGTTGATATATATTATCTTGGTAACTAAACCGTGAAGTTAGTAAAATATGGTATGCAGTCACTACAGATTGCTGCTTAATTTTCTGGGAATATTTAGGGACTGTTTTCAAATGTACGTGTCTACACACATTATTTGAATGAGAGAGAGAGAGAGAGAGGTACCGACCGAAAGTTCAACAAAGCCAAAGATAAGCATGGTCCAGAAGCTGCCAAGATAAGAATCAGAGAGGTAGCCACCAACAAGGGCCAAGAGGAAGACGGTACCAATGAAGTTTGTCACTATGTTTGCAGACTTGGATAATGAGAAATGCATCTCATTTATCACATATGTTATCAGGTTGTTCCCAACGGCCGCTATTGCCATTATCTCAAATGATTGAAGCCCTGAAATTAACAACATCACCACCAACCAATTACCCACCTACGTCAAATTACCAACCTAGCTATATATATTGTGATTATTGTCTACTTAAAACAGTAAGTAATTTAGGGTTTTGTAATCATATACATAAATTGCGGACTACTTGAAATATATGAAATACAAACTCTTATTATATATAGAAAATCATTCTTTCTTCTATTATAGGTATTGCTTTGGTAAGTAGCTAGGAACCCGAATGGTATATTCCGGCAAATTAAACTTCAAAGTGATCGACGACCCCACGTCCGAACATAAAGTTATATGTTGGAAAGTGTTAATGCTTTGATTGGGATCGGAATGAATGTCCTCAAAGTACCCCAAAACAAAACGACGAAAACCAAAGAGAAACAAGATCGATCGAAGTCTAGAGAGGAACCAATAGTATTCGTAATTTATATACAAACATTATCTGGATATATAGCTAGAAAGCGAAGGGTGTATGCATACTTACCAAGAAGAAATGAAGCAGCTTTCATTCCACCATGCTTGGCGGCATTAGAAGGTCTGCCTCTCCAATCCACAGTGACGACTACCTCTTCACCACCCATTAACTCATGATGATGATGACGATGATGATCGTTCATGCTGCTCTCCAGGCTCCCAACCTTACTCATTATGAGATTATTACCCTGCTGCAGTCTCCTATCTTCTGCCATTTCTGTGTCTAGCTAAGACGACGTAAGGTCGACTATAGAATGCCAAACTTAGCTAGTTAGCTTTCTATAGCTCTTTGATTAGGGACAAGTAGCTAGTTAACCTTAGCGCTATGGGGGAGAGCCAGATAGTTAGGGAGAGAGATAAGGACAAGCTTAGTGAAGGAGGCCCTAGCTAGCCTGCTGTTTCTTGGTGCTGGGATATGAACACGTACCGGAAGTTGTAGTGTTGTGCTGCTCTCTCTCTCTCTCTCTCTCTCTCTGATATTGCTGAATTTGAGGGGAGAGTTGTTCTGAATTTATAGGCAACTTCTCAGGCTAGCTCCTTAATTGGGTGAGCTAGATTGTAAACGCACAGAGAAAGGAAGAGGAAATAAAGTTTTAAATCCACACGCATTATTACCACGTGGATGACACTTGCACCGGGAAAAAAAGGCTAATCTGCTTAATTATGTGTGCTACTGGAACTTGCAAATCCACTTTGGTTGTTGATCCTTCTTTCCTAGCCTCCCACCACCACTACTTGGTCAACTACTAGTCATCAAACCAACAAGTATATATGCAATTTATAATTGAACCTAGCTAGCTATAGCTTCCTATGGACTACAAGAGTCATAGCTACATATTCCAGATTTCCAGCTGCAAGAGTTGACATGCATGTTGAGCTGCCTATTTTTTTTTTTTTTGGCCCATTTCATTTCATAAAGCTTTATTAGGTTGAGTGAAGAATTGCAGAAGCATCTTGGAGTAGGGAAGTACACAACTTTTACGGGAGCCCTTTAAACGAGAGTCTTTAAGTTGAGAACTAATTAAAAAGAAATTCGGTTTATGATTTAAAAGACTAATTTTTCGATCATATTTTGACATCTCATCCGTTCAGTTTTAAGGTCTATATGAGTAGATCATTTTTACAAATTTTCAGCCAAATTAATGTTCGTTAAGGTAACAAACTAGATCAAATTAATGGACGAACCAAATATATATGTCAAATATGAATCGTTCAAGTTCATAATTGGTAAATTACACTTATGAATGTCTTAAAGATTTTCAATATGGCTGAAATTTTACAGAAATGATATACTCATAAATACCTATAAACTGAACGGTCAAGATATGAATATATATAAGATCGAAAAGTTGGATATGCCGAAAAGTTTTCAACTAACCCTTAACTTAAGGCCCTCATTAGAAGGGCTCCCCAACTTTTGCATACATCTCAAGAAATTACTAGTTCTTCACTTAAGGTCTAAAATAGCCCATGGCCTAAGCTTTTAGACCTTTCAAAAGTACTATTCTTCTACGATATATAATATTCCAACTATATCGTTTGAGTTTCAAATTAGGAAAAATCGACTAAACAATACTCGAAATATTGCTCGTTCTAAACTTTCATACTTCACTTATGAAAACTATCACATTAGTACCTCAGTTATTGACGTTGAACCAATTAAAGAACACACCATCCATAAACGGTGGTACGTGGCAAAGCACATCCCATGCCATATTTCAATGGGTAATTACGTCATTTTCCACAAATCTCTTATTAATTACACAATTTTAATCAAATCTCCTCCTTACCTGCCACTTTACTCTCTCTCTACTGCTGCTTTACCCTCTTGATGGCCTCTTCTATATCAGTGAAATATGAGAGAATCTCAATATATAATGGAACAATAGACATGCAATGAGTTAGTACGAGTATTTTGTTGTAACAGTATGCTTGTTGACTTTTGGACATCAACATTATGTGATACTAGCCTCTTAACAAGCGTGTGTCAGTTAACGTTTTTATTTTATTTCATCATAATTTGTTTCTTATCTTTCAACAACTTAAACTGTAATTCAAAAGGAAAAAGAAAAAGAAAAAGATGGAACAACTGTGAAAGCATTTAGAGAGAAATTCTCCCACGTTTGGGCTCCCATATGCAATAACAATTTATGTTTTCTAATTTGTCTCCAATTTTTCACTATTATTTTAGTTAAGAAGTTCGAGCATCTCCAAAGCTGTAATTCGTCATTGATGACTGCTTAGATCGAGCGCCAATTGACCTAGTTTTGACTCGCTTGCTCGTCCCGTAAAAGAAATGCGGGATCTTACTGGAGCATATCTTCATACGGGTCTGCAAGAATGTAGATCATTGAGTGGGGGTAAGTGTGAAGTAGAGAGCTTATAATTTTAGAGTGAAGTGAGACTGTGAGTGTGATGAGAGCATCCTCCTCTCCTCCTCTCCTCCTCTCCTCCCATTGTTTGACCTACAGGCCATGCAACACTTGGAAGTACCACATAGGTTTGCCGGTAAAGAGAAGTCAATATGCTGAAATCCACGTCTACCTATATATGTACGCTTTGATTTCCAAGTTAGGAGACCAAGTGGAGACAGAACATATTTAACCCAAAGTGGATCCCAACACAACACACACATTACAAGATTATCCATATTTACATTCCGTTTCCATATTGGAGGGAAAGGTCAATCGACCAGGTTGGCAAGCTAAAAACATATTCTTAGGTTCTCTTAAGTCTTAATCCTCAATTAACTAGAAACAGTATGATCATCTGGACACATTGATTTTTTTAATACATTATCATTACCTTATGGAAGAATTGAGTTGTAGTAATTGGCGGGTTTAAGTGAAAGCAGTCATCATTATTTACTCAAATACATGTTAAGTAAACTACTTAATGGTGATGGAAATGTATATGTTCAAATGAACGAGATAAATTAACTTTGGGTAGAAAGAGTGCTAAAAGACTATATAAGGCACACAATGACTAAAATTACGGTCCCTCATTTTCCTGTTAGGATTGGGATATTTGGAAATCTTATATGTTACATATCCATACGATTGAGTCCTTAAATTTCCAAAATAGTGTGAACAAAAGTGCTTCAAATCATTGCTACTCTGAAAACATTGAGAGGCATTTTAAATCTTTTGTTTACACAAACAAGGTCAATATTAGCTTCGATACGATATCATTAGATGTCATACAAGTAGGATTGATCGGCAACTATGAAGCCATGAGGTCAAATATATTAGCCTATTGATAAACAAGAAACAAGAAGGCTCCGTTTGGTTAACATGATTGTCAAGATTGGAAAATGATTTATTTTCCTTTCCATACTAATATGAAATGGAAAAAAGTTTTAGTATTTCCATGTAGATGTTTGGTTGATATTATAATTAAATTAGTAATTCATTTTCATTCTTATTACACAATATTTAATAAGTCATAATAATGAAATTAAAAGCTTTAATTTCCAATAACACCCTTTTATTAATTGCATATGTGATATATTTAAAGGAAAATAAACTTTTTAGATGGCTAATTTATGTAATTTATCTTTGACGGTGGGAATGGAAATAAAATACCACCTCTCACTAGGTAATTCAATTCAAGCTTTATGAGGGAGTCAATTTCCAGTCATATCTCATTTTTTGTTTCCTTTTCAATCTTTATTTACAACCAACCAACACATTAAAATGGGAAATGAAACTAATTCCATTTTCATACCATGATTTTCTACCATACAAACGAGGCCGAAGGATATTGCTCAATAATTAATATATATATATAAGCTTTTTTAAGGTAAGGACATCCCTATTTATTTTTATGGTGCAGATTTCCGTTTTAGACTCACTTTTCAATTGAATTTTCACATTTCTACCGTCTAGTCTTTAGGTATTAACGTGTAGACCATTTCTGTAAATTTTCAGCTAATTTGATAATCGTTAAGAATTGAGGTGGATTTGAATTGAAAAGAAGATTAATCATGTGGGACTCTAAACTGAGAAAGTAAGAATGTTTCCATGCACTAAAAAATTGGCACCTTTCGGTTTGGGACTTTGGGGGTTGTAGGAAGCTACACTACTAGGAAGCCACATTACTATATCTATCATGTATATCTCTTTACGACCCTAAGAAAATTCAATTCTAAACTTGTACACTACTTTGAATTTGGGATGAACTTTTCCTTTGCTCGTGCATATATATATACTCATAATTTTTATAGTCAAGAACATAGATAGAGAAGCTAGTGATGAGGAAACTGGCTCGTATGTAGTGTACTTTAACTTGTAAAATCCAGCCTAATTTCCAGTCAAAAAATATAATCATTTCTTGGGTTTCTATAAGCAAGCCATTTCTGCCGACTACCCTTTTGACGATTTCAAGGTGCTCAAACTACCAAAATGATGCACCAAGCTTTTTACTAGTAAAAAGAAAAAAAAAAATTACTTAAATAACTCACGTTTAACCTTAAACCTCAACGTTGCTGGTTAAAATAACTAACCAACCATGCCTACTAGTAAAAACAATCACTACCTGCTTTCTCATAATGTCTTATGAGAAACAAAAGATTTCATGAATAGTTTTGCTTCACTTGTTCGATTAGCTTATTCGTTTTTCTTTTTCTCTCAAGTGCAGTTGGCCGGCTTTGTCGCCACACACTTCCACAAACCAACTAAAGTGATCATCCACCATGGAGAGGTAAATAACAAGTTAGAAATTAACATGTTCTTTTTTTTTTCTCGGTAGTCAATAAGTTAAAATATGGTGCAAAAATTATGGATGGTTTTCAACTCTCTAATTCATATATGTGCTTTTCAACTGTGCATGTATATATGGCATCAGGTCAACCTAAATCCACTCATTTGATTCTATTGAGTCAACAGTAGCATGAACTTAGACATCCCTCATTTTCTATGTATAGGAAAAGGCCATGCACTCATCACTACCAATATATACTACTTTTGCGGTTTGGGATGGAGAGAGTTTGAAGGTTTTGGACCAAGTTAGGAAAAAAGGAGAGAGCTGGATTCAAAGCACCATCCTATTTTCAAACTCTCTGTTGGTAGGTAGGCATGCACTACATAACTTGAACTAAGGAGGGCTCTTCATTCTCCATCCAGGCCCCCCTTTTATTGGAGAGGAGAAGCAATTTCTTCCATGCTTTTCAAGTTTCCACTCACCTGTTTTTGATTAAATGTGGAAATGATACACACACATATACATACATGGCCCTTCTATTAAGAGATTTATATGAGGGATTGAGCATTAGCATGGGCGGATCTAGGTGTTCACACATTAGGACTCAAGTCTCACCCTAGTTTGTTGGGATAAAAAAAATACACAGTCATCTCTTACCATATAGTCATATGCTAGTATACTACACATATATAATACCCAATTTCAACCCAAATTCCACCATCATAATTATTTTTGTGCATGTCTCTCAAAAAGAAAGAGATGTCATTTTCCCATCTATTTTACTAAAACAAAGAGACTTATCGTCTTCTTTGTTTTTTCAAAATAGTTCTCGTAGTGTTAGACTTAGTTAGTTGAGCTAGGTTTTACACCTATATATTTCGTATTGCAACATTTTGTTTGTTTAACTTTATTTAGTATTACATCTAGAGAGTTTTATAAATCTTGTTTTGTATAAGCATGCATTTGAGGAGGAAGGCTCACTATGTTCCCCATGTTTTATGTGTGTCTTTCTTTTCAATCTATAAATTGCTCTCGAATAGTAGAGTTTTTTATTTTTTATTTTATTATTTTTTATTTTTATAGTGGAAAATTCAAGTCTAGCTCAGTTTCAATTCCTCGATCTGCCCCTAAGCATTAGACCAACTTTTTTTTATCACATATCAACATCTCCACCATTCAACCTCTACAAATGTATGAGTAGATCATTTCTGGAAATTTTCAGCCAAATTGGTGATCGTTCAGGCTTCAAACTAGCTTAAATCAATGGATGGTTCAAATCTGCCAAACCTAAAGCGTTCATGAAAATCACAGTTTTGAGCACCTTAACGATCACCAATTTTGATGAAATTTTGCATAAGTGATCTACATATTATGACTTAAAAACTGAACGGTTAAGATTGAAAAATGTGATCAAAAAGTTGGTCTAATTCTCAATATCTCATATAAAGCATATAAATATACACAATTATTATCAGGTCCAAATATCTTTATTTATTTAAAATGTACGGATTTTCTTAATTGACCCTCTTTTAGATCATATTTTCTCATCTTAACCGTTCACATTGTAAGTATATATGAGTATAACATCTCTACTAAAAGTAAGAATGAATTAAATGTCAGACATTATTTAGATGATTTTCCCTAAAGGAATATGAGAATCAACTATAAAAAAAGTGAGTAAACTGTGAGATGTCAGGTAGCTAAATTAACAACGTGGTGATAACGTGTTCATGTCTCACTGAGGATAATGCGGGGGTAAAAAACAAACTCATTAAAAAGTGAATCATGTTTCAAGAATATTCCACATCGTGTGTGCCTTGCTCTAATGCTAGTCAAACAAGGGTTCCTTGTATTGCACTTTATGGTGCTATGTAATTTCCTATATAAAGGCTCCTATCAATGAATAAGATGATGATTCTCTTTTCTCCTTACTATCTATCATTCTCTCAATAATTCCTCCCGAAACACGTTATTAGCGACATGGTTCTAACCTTAGTGTTAATAGCCAACCAAGTTTTTCTGGAAAAAAAAACCCTAAAAAGCCTCCAACTGCCAACCGTTAGTCCACCTCCGACAACTGCTCGCCTGCCTCAGGTTGCCGCTGCTTGCTCTCGGCCGTCACCTGGTTTCCTTTGGTAGTCGCTTCCCGGCCATCACCAATCAAGTTTTTTATTTATTTTTTTTATCCAAGCTTTCAAGAACTTTTAAGGTACGATTTAAAGAATGTTTTTCGATTTCTTTACTTCCAACTAAACTTGGGGGGAGATAAAGTGTTTTTTCCATTTCTCCATCTCTATTCTATGCTTGAGATTTTGTGTGTGCAGGAAAATCCTAGAATTAAGAGTGTTCTGGGTCCGGGTTGTGTTGTATCAATTCTGGTGTCAATTTGGATTGTGTGGTATCAATCTTAGAAGTTCGGGTTGTGTTGTATTAACCGCAGCATTATTTTGAATTGTGTTGTATCAATCCGAGGACAAACTTACATTAAATTGTGTTGTATTAATTCTTACAGCATCCAATTAGTGACCTCGTTGTCTCGAACTAATATTTGCTTGAAATTGTTTGTATGCAAAGCCATGGACAGCGTTCGCGTCGAATTCGACATCCTGGATGCCCAAGGTGCCAAGTATCATCGGTGGGTGTCAGATGTTGAGCATACCTTTATTAGAAAAGACTATTCCGCTACCATCTTTCCTTCGAAAGTCCCTAAAGCAAAACAACCTAGCATAAGAGTTAAGTCGCAGGCATTACTGTTTCTCAGGCGTCACCTCGTCTCCACATTCCGATGGCAATATTAGGATCAGAACAATCCCCAAGAATTGTGGGATGCGTTAGCCGAAAGGTTCAATAATATCCACACAACTCTACTGCCAGAGTTGCAAGCGCTATGGGTTGATATTCGCTTATTGGATTATAAAATTATCGAGGAATATTAGAACAAGGACATGTTATGTCTTCGAGCACGTCTCAGATTTTATGGCATCAAGAAGTCAGAAGACGACCTTATACAGAACACGTTGCTAACGTTTCCCACATCAGCCACCACGCTCATAAAGCAGTATTAGCTAGAGTATAAGGCAAAACACATTACTACGTTTGTACAGCTTATGACTCAACTTTTGACCGAAGAAAAGGATAATGTGATCCAGGATCAGAATAACCTTCGACCTAGTGGGATAAAGAGAGTTCCAGAAAACAATTATAACAGGACAAAGGGTGGGAAAACTTCTCGGAATAGAGGTAAAGGTCGTACTGAACCATACACTTGTGGAAACAAGCAAAACAATGTGACTCTGGCAATAGGGGACATGGCAACGACACTAGAGGCCATACCAATGTCTGAAAAAGAGGGTGAGATGCGCTCGGCCCTAGTAGTGGCACCCCTAAGCCAAAACAACAGCACACGAAGTCCAATCATGCAAGCTCCAGACAATGTCACCGATGTGGATCTTCAAATCACTGGTTTAAGAACTATCGAGCTCATCCCAATGTCATGAATGCATACACGAAATACAAATAGTCTTTGGAGATCAATTGTATGGAGAACTAAGTTAAGGAAACAAATGTCAATCTCACGATTGCAGACTTTAAGGATTCAAATCCTAATCTAGATGCCGCTGACTTTGATGTCGTCGGCTAAGTTTGTTTTTTCTCCCCTTTTCAAGCTATGTAATAAGACATCGTGTGGATGTCATGGTTTGTTCAATTGTTTTTACAATTTTTCTGAGACTTCGATGTAACCATTAAGAATTATGAATGAAATTTATTTTCAATTCTATCTTTTGTCTCTCATTGTTCGACAAGTGTACAACGTACATCCTCCTTAGAACATGGCACGATTTGTAATCCAAAAGTGTGGATTATGCCGAAATTTTGTCTATCCCTAAAGGGGAGGAGACACATGACACTGAATTCTCACGGAGGATTGCGATCCGGTTAAGTCTTCTTTACATAGTGGATTTACCATCATCAATTTACAACTAGGCTCAGCCGTGTTCAATGTGATGTCTAGGATCATACTAAATTAAGGAGATAGTGGTCTTAAGTGTGCCTCGCCCTACTAACTCTCCACGTACATGACTGGTCACATTGAATCGGAGTTACCAAACAACTTTGATTTTGGTTCCCCTTACGCTATTTAACCAATTGTCTTCTTGTATAAGACGTGGAAGACTCTATCGTACTCATCAATGATGAGCATACACGTCCCTTGGCTAAGGCAAGAGGCCTACACGTCACTCCGCAAGCTTAGAAAGCTTTGCACATGCCAAATCTGCGAAATCCATAAAACTATGTTTCTGGACATCAACTTCATTGGGCTTTGTGAGTAACTCCAGATGAACTAGAACATGTATTATATATGGTTGGAAAGCTCTATGAGTCTAGCTTCCAAATCATCTCGCGATTCGTCCATCTATTTTAATGAAGAAGTTATGACTGTTTTAATACGCAAAGGTCATTTTGCATGGAAAATTTTTATGCACTTTAGGGATTGTAGCTTCTTGTAGTACCTTTTCAATCTTTCTAAATAGTTTAAGTGAGACTGTTTACTCATATATCTACTATTTTTTGTAGGTATATCTCGTGGAGAGATTGTGTTCCTCGCAGATAGTGGAACTACCCACACCATTCTAAGGAACCGACAGCTATTTTTGAACTTAGTGTCATCTATATTTTCTGTGACAACGATGATTGGTTCATCACCTATGATCAAAAGGAGTGGTACTGCTGGTTTCTTGCTACCTCATGTCACTATGATCCATGATCCATGTCACAGACGCTCTCTATGCCCCGAGAGGAAATCAAAATTTGTTAAGCTTCAAAGACATTCGCCCTAATGGCTTTCACTTGGAAACTCATTGTGAGAATGGACAAGAGTTCTTGTGTATAACTTCTCATGATTGTGGACGTAAACGCCTCTTGGAGAAACTTCTGAGTCAATCGAGTGGTTTAGACCTCACTACGATTCATATTATTGAATCCCATGTTGTAGCTAAAGAAGAACTTTAGGACTTTGACTCATACAAACTTTGGCATGACTGATTAGATCATCCAGGAAGAGACATGATGATCTGAATTCTGCGAAATTCCCATGTTTCGTTTCTTCCGTTCAAAATGAAAATATTCGGGAACTAGTATCACCAAAGTGTATGGTGACGGCACCATGGCTGTAAATGGCAGCCACCAGGAGATATTGACGTCACCCGGCCACGGCTCTGACGTCTTGGACACCGTTTAGCCATGTCCTCGAGTGAGACCCTCATTTGCTAAATCGAACATCGAGAACATACCATTCTTACATCGTATCCCAGGGTGATATTTGTGGACCTATCCTTCCAGAGTGTGTACCATTTTGATACTTTATGGTTCTGGTGGATGTTTCAACGCGTTGGTCACACGTCGAGTTGTTGTCTACACGCAATACTGCATTTTCAAAACTTCTAGCACAAATGATTAAGCTTCGGGCTCACCACCTGGACAATCTGATCAAGTACATTCGATTGGATAATGCTGGAGACTTTACATCAAAAACTTTTGATGATTATTGCATGTTTATCAGGATTGAAATAGAGCATCTTGTGCCCCCCGTTCATACGCAGAACGGTCTCGCCGAGGCTATGATCAAGCGACTTCAACTTGTAGCTCGATCTTTGGTGATGTGCACCCATGTACCTATTGTGGGTTGGGGTTATACAATATTGCATGTAACCTTACTTATTAGTTTCCGACCCATTGCCAACCAAATGTTTCCCAACCAAATGTTTAGTGTGTACCAGTTGGTAATTAGATATGAGCCTGACATTTCATATCTACGCATCTTCGGTTATGCAGTCTATATGCCAATTAC
Organism: Fragaria vesca subsp. vesca; assembly: GCF_000184155.1. Classification (NCBI taxonomy): domain Eukaryota; kingdom Viridiplantae; phylum Streptophyta; class Magnoliopsida; order Rosales; family Rosaceae; genus Fragaria; species Fragaria vesca. The sequence goes on from NC_020495.1 coordinate 17,817,992, forward strand.
GCCACATTGCGTACTAAAATAGGTCAACTGAGACGATTGGGTATCTATCAGAGCAGGCCCTGGGGTAGTGCAAACCGTGCGGCCGCACAGGGCCCCCGGCCAACAAAGGGCCCCTTTTTTTCTGGTATTAAATTTTCTGTCATATATTAAAAATCTTTAAGATGTTGGAAGAGTGTGTGTAGTCGAGTTGGTCAAGGCGTTCAGGGAGGGAATTGCACATCAGGTCCCATGTTGAATTCATGTCAATCATCTTCTTTTCTTTGGTTTTTCTTTTGACTTTTTCTCTTGGGTTCTGTGGATCTGGGAAGTGAAACCCAACTTTTTATTTACTTTTATTTTTCTTTTTACCTTATTATAAACTAGAAAGGGCCCCCAACTTCTTTGTTTTTTCATTGTAATCCTTTGAATTTTTTTTTGTTGTCTTTAATCTTGCTCTAGAAAAATCTCTCATACATTATTAATTTTTTTTTTTCAACTTTTGATCCAAATTCATCAACATCACCATTGTCCAAATATCAATTTTTCACAACACAAGTAATGATATAAGTATCTTGAAATAAAAAATAACGATATAACTTTACTGGTTGTTTCTTGATTGAATACTACTATTGAACTATCTTCATATTTATTTAATTATTTGATTTTTTTTTTCTGCATCGAACACAAAGGCCCCAAATTTTGTTTCGCACAGGGCCCTTCAAAACATTGGGCCGGCCCTGGTATCTATATTGGCTATGAGTCGCTATTGATAATCAGATACCTAGAGCCATAGACAGGTGATCTCTTCTCGGCAAGGTTTGCCGATTGTCACTTTGATGACACAGTTTTCCCGTCATTAGTGGGAGATAAGAACACAAATGTTCAAGTGGAATGACGTGAATTGTCGTGGTTTGTCCCCACTGTCTCATTATGATCCCCGCACCTCACAAACATAAAGTGAAGTGAAACCTATTCTCAATCTTCATAATGTAGCAAATTCGATGCCCGACTCATTCTCTGAGACTGCGAAAGTGACGAGATCAGATATATTAACTGCAAATGTATCTACAAGGCTAGAAGTCCCTTCAAAGGGCAAGACCACTCCGGGTTTCGACACTGTTGCCGTCACCGCTAACCTTAGTCGAGGGGTGGAGGTCGTGGCTCCTTAGAGAAAAAGGGGGAGGCCATTTGGTTCGGTTGACACGCGTTCGAGAAAGAAATGAACGGACAAAGCACAATCCAATCCATTAATCATCGATGTTGAGAATCATTCTCACGAGATTGTCTCTGACTATAGTTATATCCATGAATCGATGTTGTTATCCATGAGGGACGCCTTAGGGTCTTCGTTGATATCAGAGAACAAATAAATCTTAATGTGTTATGGGAACACTTATGATTTGCTGGACCAATCATCCATGCATGTCGATGATGTAAATATTCCGTGGCTCAAGAGATCACAGAGCACGATGACATCGAACCACGCTCCGTTACAGAGTGCCAACGTAGAGCAGATTGCCCTAAATGGAAAGATGCTCTCCAGGCAGAACTAGATTCTCTAGCAAAGAGACTGGTTTTTGGCCTAGTAGTGCTAACTCCGCCAAGTGTAAATCATGTAGGACATAAATGGGTCTTTGTTAGAAAAAGTAAAAAGAAGAATGAGGTGCTTCGCTATAAGGCCCACCTTGTGGCGCAAGGTTTTTCACAACGCCCTAGAATAGATTACGAGGAAACAAATTCTCCCATAATGGACGTTATAACTTTCCGCTACTTAGTCAGTTTGGTAGTGTCCGAAAAACTGAGCATGCAGCTTATGGATGTGATTACGACGTATCTCTATAGGGATCTAGATTCAGAGATATACATGAAAGTATCGGATGGCATTTTGTTACCTAAATCAAGTGACGTCTCTAAACCATGGAGTGCGTTTGCTATAAGTTTGCAACGCTCACTTTATGGATTGAAGCAATCCGGACGAATGTGGTATACTCGTTTAAGTGACTACTTGATTCGGAAGGGATATAAGAACAATGAACTCTACTCTTGCGTGTTCATAAAGAGAACAAGTTCCGGATTTGCAATAGTAGCTGTCTATGTCGATGACATGAACATAATCGGTGCTCTTAATGAGATAATCTAAAATCCGAGTTTGAGATGAAGGATCTTAATTGGGAAGACTCGATTTTGCCTAGGCCTTGAGCTAGAACCGAGTTTGTGGAATTCTTATCCACTAGTCTACATATAACACTCCGATGATTGGTTGAAGTCTAGATATAAAGAAAGGTCCATTTCGTTCGAAAGATGATGACGAAGAGGTTATAGGACCGAAGGTTTCTTACCTTAGTGCAATAGGTGCGTTATTATACTTGGCTCAACGCACTCGACCAGACATTGCTGTCACACCTCAGACCCGATGTTAGTGGTTTCCAAACACCTGACATCGAATCTGAGGCGTGAGAGGGAAAAGTAAAAGAAAAATAGAACAAACTCAAATACATTTTCAGAAAATCATCGAAAATAAAACGTTTATAATAACAAAATCAATTACGTACAATAGCAAAATAAGTCTTGTGAACTAGCATCACTTCTAATCTTTCATAACTCTTTTCTACTCTTGTACACGTCAGCTAAGCGTTACAGTTAGACTTCTCGAAAGACAAAATTTCGACAAACCAAAAATTGAAATAATTTTCGAAAGCCACAAAGAATTTAAAGAATAATAGAAATTCAAATTTAAATAACTTGAAAATATTTTTTCCTTTCAGAAATAGAAAATCGAATTTCCAAGATATTACAATCCTATCTCCTTAAAAGAATTCCGTCCCGAAATTCAAAGACCGAGTACTTGATAGTAGAACTCTTCAATACATGTCGCACAACGTCGTTTCAATGTTATATCACCAACTACAATTCATATTGTCGAAAGCAGTACTCGCTATTTTCACTCATTAATTAATGAACATTTAGGGGAATTCGATGGCTAGTCGGGCCCTAATCTGAGTTAAGTGTCGTAATTGTATAAATACAGATAACAAAATCCATTGTTTCCACATCAAGCTCTGATACCACTTTGTCCCGCCCCAGACCCGATGTCGGTGGTTTCCAAGCATTTGATACCAAATTTGAGGTGTGAGAGAGAAAAGTAAAAGAAAAATAGAACAAACTCAAATACATTTCAGAAAATCGTCGAAAACAAAAAGTTACAGTAACAAAATCAATTACAACAGTAAAATAGGTCTTGTGAACGACCATCACTTCTAATCTTTCATAACTCTTTTCTACTCTTGTACACGTAAGCTAAGTGTCACAGTTAGACTTCTCGAAAAACAAAATTTCGACAAACCAAAAATTGAGAATTGACATTTGTTTAGTCCTTATGGTTTGAAGTTTACATCTGTTTAGTCCTTGTAGTTTTATTTTAATCTGAATGGTCCTTAAAGTTACGATGTTTCATCTAATTGGTTCTTCCATCAATTTTTTCTGTTAGAATACTGACGTGGCCATTAAAGACATTGTAATTTTTAATGGCCACGTCAACAATTTAACTGAGAAAATTAAAGGAATGACCATTTGGATGAAACATCATGACTTTAAAGACCATTCAGATTAAAATAAAACCTTAAGGACTGAACAAATATCGACTTCAAATCACATGGACTATATAATATTTTACGCAAAAATTGAAATAATTTTCTAAAGCCACAAAAAATTTAAAGAATAACATAAATTCAAATTTAAATAGGTCGAAAATATTTTTCCTTCAAAAATAGAAAATCAAATTTTCGCCAACACTGATGTACCTTGCTCGAGTCTCTTCAACCATTTACAAATTCCTGTCATAATTCCAATGCATTCTGATCTCAAAGCAAAACTCATATGCAAAACTGCTTATCAAATAGCTTCCAAATCAAATCCAATTTCACAATAACATACATTTCACTACTCACTACTTGACCTTTATATAAGAACCTTAACAAATAAAATCCAACATGAAATCCTTCACCATCTCTAGTTCTTGCAATTAGAACCCTTGTTGACTTTTGTCAAATTTTGCCCATGTTGTAATCACAATATTTGGAATACATAGTACGGATTCCAAGTAGGGTCTCTCGGGGAACCTTTTTTTAAATCGATTATTAGACTATTAATTGAAATTGGTGAATTGTGTGTCATTGAGTGATTAACTTATGATTGTTATTGTTTTCATTAAAAGCATGTGTAATCGTTGAGTTATGTTATCAATGTTATCGTTTTCTTAAAAAGCATGTGTTTGATATTAAAATGCGAATATTGATGCTCAATTGTTATGCATAATGCATTGTGAGGAATTATGAGATTAGTGAGAATGGTGATTCTGGAGATGTGTGAATGAGATCGAAAGAAAATATAAATTTTATGTAGTTGAGTTTCCTCATACGGACATCCAGTAGCTATGATCAGCCCATTTGCACAAATGAGTGGGGAAAGTAGGCCCCATCCACGACGGAATTACTTAGACAGAAACATCCATTGGTCTACTAAAATATGTACTGTCACATCCCAGGACCCATTCCGCCGTAACACGATATTGTCCGCTTTGGGCCCACCGGCCCTCACGGTTTTGTTTCCGGCAGCTCAGGAGCAGCTTCCCAGTAGGTTACCCATCCTGGGATTGCTCTAGCATCAACATGCTTAACCTCGGAGTACCCATCCCCTCCGAAGCCGCTGAGCCACCAAAATGTCTCGTATTAGATTGGAGGTGGGCATGTACATATACAGCACATAACCCCTCTCCGTTTAGTTGATGTGGGATATTACAATCCACCCCCCTTGGGAGTCCGACGCCCTCGTCGGCACACTCGCACCACACGGCAGAGTGGCTCTGATACCATTAAATGGTTGGATATGAGATTTGTTTAGATTAGTAAATAATTTGGGTGGTGTTGTGATTTGGGGAGCACGGAGGCTCCAAGAGTTTAAGGTTGGATTTAAATTTTCAGAAGTGTTTGCAGGTATTATTAGGAAGGGTTGTCCATTTTCAAGGGAGGTTATACCGATTTTTCGGTAAAATTTTCCTTGGAGTTGGTCCCCGCACGACTTACTCTGGGTTTCAGGGTGAAATTTGGGGTGGGTCATGTCAGTTGGTATCAGAGCACTAGGTTATTCGTTTCCTTTCTCTTTTTAGTACTACCTCATATTCTTGGTCATGCTCAGTGTCTATAGAGTGATGGTCCGACCGCGGCGGATCTATTAGCATTATATGCTTAAGACACTATGTGTTGATTAGGGTTGTGATGTAGTTGTTCTTTTATTTATGGACAGTAGTGTGCCATAAATGTCTACATCTCTAAGACTATGCCTCCGTACGCTGACCTCTTGAGTGTTCATCCTTCGAGTTTTGAAAAGGTGTATAGTTTGCACCTATTCCAAGGTTCATTAATTTAATATCTTTGATATTAATTGTTGGAGTTGTTTTGCGAGTGGGGAACGAAAAAGCTTGTTAGCATTCCTTTCAGGTATCCAATGATTGATTGGGTTAATTAAGATTAAGGTTTCAGATTAAGATGCTAAGGTGAGCATCTTGTGCAAATATGTTGGGTGAAATGTTGATGATTAATGCCTTGAAGTTGTCCATTTTTTTTAGTGGGCAAGATTGGAGTCAAAAATTGATTGATGGGAGATTTTGGTATTGAGTTACGTGACTTCTGAGAGAGTTGAGTTGAAAGGAAAGTTTGAAGTAGTGGTGTATTCTATTGATGAAAAAGTTAGTTGAAATTATGAGGTGAGGTATCCAATGGTAATTCAAATGGGTACCTATATGAGTTGTTGAGGACCCTAGTCTTGGGTTAATCAAGGTTTTAGGAAATTTGTGGCTAGTGATTGGGTGGTAAGGTATTGCTGCATAAAGAGCTAAATGTCAATTTAGATAAGTCTTGATTGAAGGCCATTTTGCCGACAATTTTATCCGCAACATAAATCAATTGGGAACATCTTGGGATAATTTTGGTTATGGCGGTATATGTTCTGGTTTTTGCAGTGCTAATTATGGATATGTTTCTATCCTTAGAGCATTTTATCCAGATGGTAGTGGTAATATATTTTGAAAATGATAGATGTTAGTAGTCGATGAATAGTAAGATTTCTGATGATTTTGGTCTCTATTGTGGGTTAGTTGAAGTTTGTTAAAGCACTAAGTAAAATGACTTCGATTGTTGGTTTTACAAAAGTCATTCGTCAATGCGTTGTGACAACTTGATATTGTGTCGCGGTCAAGGAATTATTGCAAATTGAATGGTGTCATCAAAAGTTTCGAGCTTCGAGCAAGCTTTAAAGCATTGAGCGACTTCTGTCGGCTGTAGTATTTTAATCGTGGGGCCGTTATGGATTCTTTCGGAATTCTGGGTGTTGAAGTTTGGTTTCCAAATTTGTTGAGTGTTTGGGAAGATGATAAATTTAAATGGAATTGAAAGTAATGGTGGAGTAAGAGCGGGATGGTTGTGGTCGTTTCGGTTTTACGTACAGCTCATGGTGAATTTTAATAGGTGTTGTCATGAGTTTTTGTTTTATAAATTCTAAGGTAGTTGCATGAAATTGGTGGAAGTGGCAGCGGTAGAATAGAACCCACTGGATCATAAAGCAAGAGTGTGTGGGTGTCCAAAGTAATTTTTAAGCAATGTCATTCCGGGTGGTTGATGTAAGTCTCAAATTTGTGATCGAAGTTGGTTTTTGGCATCACTTCGTCGCAATGGGTGACTAACTACGACACAACAATGGGAGGATCTGTTCTCACCTTATTTCTAATTCGGTGAGATGGAGTAAAGTTTTGGTTGTGGTGTGTGTGAGAATATTTAAACTATTCCTATTGTAGTTTTTGGGTAGCAGCCTCAGAGCTTGAAATTTTGGAATGCGGATTTAACGCTTCGATTTGAAGGGTAGAGATTCTGGTTATTTTGTCGAAGTTTTGAGGTAAATGATAAATTGGTAGTTGTGTCGTAGTCATGGATCCGGAATAAATCCAGTGGTGATCCCAAGTGAGCTGGAGTTCATTTAAGCAATGAGTCTTGATGTTGATTTGATGGTTTGTGTCGTTGTAGGTATATTTCATGATGTAGCATTGTGGAAGAGGGTTTTCCCCTGTTGACTCAAGAAGCGTCTAGAGTCAAGGTTTATTAAGAGTTTTAATATTGAGAGTAGTAGTTTTTGATAGGTTGATCAGCGTCTCTTCTCGGGATCGTATTGTGGTGGGACCACTCATTGATCCATGTATGATTTGGGAGGTCTTGTATAAAAATTTGTCTTTGCTTTTGTTAGTCGCATGTTATTGCAAGCTCGGTTTTCGAAGAATCTTTTTGGTGGGAAGTCATGGCCCTGGGATGTGTAGGAGACTTGAGCGTGTCTGATTTTTCAGATCGTCTTCTTCTATCAGATTAATTATTTTTGGAGGTAGAAAAAGAAATGTGTTTGTCGGATCCAAAGGTTTCGGCATTTAGAATCATTCTTATGGAACGGCTAGAGTGAGCCGTGTGTTTTTTTTTTTTTTAATGATTGCTTTTGGGGTCGCAGTTGCACCCGAATAAGTAGCATGGCTAGAGATGTAAATTTTGTCAATGCTTAAAAGAAGGTGTTCTTTTTACGTGGATTTCAACGTCAAGTTAGCATCATGAATTGATTGTGCCAATCTTCGTGGGCATTAATTAGTTATTTTTGTTTATGGCGAGCAAGGAGGAATATCCAGTTTCCACGTGTTAGTCATGCTTCAGATTATCTTCTGGTTTGTGGTAAATAATAGTGGAGATAGCAGAATCAGGAGAGAGTTTGAAATTCCCATAAGTTGCTAGTTTGTGGTGCATAAAATGGTAATGTAATAGTTTTGGTGGAGAGATCTAAGTGTCGTGGTATTGATCTTTTCATAATGTTATTTCGGCAATCGAGGTTATCATATGTTGGTGGACTGGTCATTTAGGCAGAGCAAGGTTATCTTGTGGACTTGCGAGAGCTTTGGCTCCGCGAAAGACTCTGCGAGGTGTCTCAGTAGTAGGAGTGATTGTTGCAGTTCTGTAGTGTCTGCATCCTTAAAAATCTGTTCAATTAGCGGGTCTTAATTTTGACCCCTATGAGCATGTGGGAATATGTGAACTTTAGTTTCCTAGCAAGTGGGCTTGATTGTCGTGTTTCAAATGTTTTCCCCTGGGCTCTTCGTTTTAAAAATACCCAGTTTGCAGGATTGCATAGTTGAGGTCGGGCGTACATGGGGATGAGGCATAGTCATCATGTAGCTTCCGCTTGTTAATTTATTATGTTTTCTTTCTTCCTGTTAGAGTTGCTCTGAACCTATAAATTGTTGGATATGAGATTTGTTTAAATTAGTAAATAATTTGGGTGGTGTTGTGATTTGGGGAGCACGGAGGCTCCAGGAGTTTAAGGTTGGATTTAAATTTTCAGAAGTGTTTGCAGGTATTATTAGGAAGGGTTGTCCATTTTCAAGGGAGGTTATACCGATTTTTCGGTAAAATTTTCCTTGGAGTTGGTCCCTGCACGACTTACTCTGGGTTTCAGGGTGAAATTTGGGGTGGGTCGTGTCATGTACAATTTTTATGGCATGAACTCACAGGAGGTTAGACGTGTTTAATAAGACTCGTTATTATAAGAAGTGTCATCTTCTGCACTTCCTCACACGTGTGAATTATTTGCTCTTGAACGGCCAATTTTCTATTCCGTTATGTGATCATTTTCTTCATTTTTCATTAGTAGAGACAATAACTGTGCTCAGCCTAGAATTTGGTATCCTTTTAACATTCTTTGGTCCATATCTACCTCTACTTGATACCTATCCTTCAAGTTGATACTATAGTATGATTAGTATCCTTCAAAATTTAATTGGCGTGATAATCCATATTACCCCTGAAATCTACAATATTATCCTTCACCAATTACAAACACATCCATCTATACATTTTTGATGGCAAAAACTCAACTAAGCCATCACCCGTTTAAGTCTACTCATTATTGGTTCCACCACAGAAAAAGAAGCATGTTCCTTTTAAATCAAATCTTTGTACATGCATCTATACAAATGCGTATATAACAAAGTTATAAAATCTATTTTGCATATGTACATACAATGTTTCCTTTCTAGTTAGTCGTGTGTCAAACTTCGCACATAAGAATGTTACATGTTCCCTTGCTTTTAAAATATGCAGTTTCTTTTAAATTTTGTCTATGCATATGAAAATATGTCTCCCATAAAAAAACAAATATATACAATTTCAATGACTAAACAGGAGGGTAGGCCATCACGCGTTTAAGTCTACTAATTATCGGTATTACTACGGGAAAGAAAACACATTAAAAAGAAATTGTTATACATGCATCTATACAAAATGTACAATAAAGTTTACATGCTCCAATTAACTCCATCTCAGCCATCCATTTGACAATCATCGTCGCTCAAACTACAAATCAATAGCAATAAACAAAAACATAAGACACTTATTGTTCCTCAATTTTGTATATTGAAATGTATCTATTAAATATAACACGGATACCTTGTAATCTGATAACTCTCTTACTGCGTCACCCTTGCACCAATTATCAAAAGAAATCTGTAAAAACATCCAATTTAATATCTGTCCGATTTAACCAAGTACGGTTTATGATTAATTACCTCAATATTACGCTTCAATTCCTATATACGTTTGATGTTGTAGAACTGTTAGCAGTAACATATGCAATTGAGTGTTAAATGGTTTGTTCAAGACAATAGAGTATTTCCTGAACGACGAAATGGACAATCCCTTGAGAAGTACTTGTCAATTAAGACATAAGGTTAATGACTGACAACAATATGCAATTAAAAAAACCCAAGATATAGTACTAGTATGCCACCTATAAGTTTCAGTATAATCACCCACAACTAACGCACCAGTTATTTAGTAGACACCAATTATTAGTTCCCTCTTACTAACTTTTGAACTACCAATTGATATCATAAAAAACTGATTCTCCTTAGTTTACAGAATTCTCATTGATATAGTTCATAATTTCATATAGTTCAAAAATACACCTGAAAAATAAGACGGTATAGGCCTTTGAGGGTCGGTGAAAGAAGTGGCGGATCTGTCCTCCTTTGTTCACTCCTGCATATATGGACTTTAATTTGTCACTTAAAAGGCTGATATGTAGATGAAGACACAGTTTAACTGGTACCAAAACAAATCAGGGAAAACAATCTATACAGTGGGTATCGCCCTCTTTGAATTAGTTTGTCAGACACTACAAACTTCTCATACCTTAACCCACTCTGCATGCACCAATCATCCAGTATTGTATGAGCCCACATGAGGAGCCAAAGTAAGTCAGAGAAGAAAACATGAAGAGGAGAATAGAAGGGGAGCAAGTATTAGTACCTATTAGTTTTTCTTTACTTTTTTTGTTCAATTACTTTGTTCATTCCTTTCGCTTCCATTGCATTGCGTTAGAATATACCAAAGCATCTTAGAAGCCAACCGGCAAAACCTTTAGTTCCGATGGAAAAGTACAAAGGGGTTTCCTGGAAGCCTAACTGCTCAGATACCTGTAAGATTGTAAAAAAAAATAAAAGAGAGCAATTAGTCAGGAAACCGAGAATTAAGTACGTAGATTTAACCATTCAGACATGTCTTGATCTAAGTACGTATGATCTAAGTACGTATAAGGGTAGTGATGGCTTATCAAAAAACCAATCCATTACCAAATTACATGGATATTAGATTCATACAAACATTGGAACCCCAGCAAATTAACAATTGAGAGAGCATAGGCTTCTGAAATGATTTTTCCAAGGCAACACTAATCTTTCTGAAATGATTTTTAGTTTGCAACAGAATCTTTCGTGAAAGACGAAAGGGGCAACCCCTTGGGTACCTGTCGATTAAAACATAAGGTTAATGACTGAAAACGATGAAAAATTAATGAACCCAGGAAAGAGCACTTAATCAAATACACATAAACATATCTTATCTTTTAGAAAAGAATGATTATAAAGTTCACTAGTATTATGTTTTGAAGCATACAATCCTACACTAAGCAATCACCAATCACTACATGTATTGATAAATACGCAAGGGATTTCATGCAAGTGTAATACATGAAAACACAATACATGAATAAGAGGAAGAAATGCAGAAGCATACCGGCCTTAACGAGTGGATGTACAGGTCCGCATCGATATGCTTTTTTATTCCACCCGTATGAGTTTTCTTTCTACAAAACCAAGGGTAAATACATTCAGAAGAATTTGAACAATACGAATCCCAATCCGAAAAAAAAAAAAAAAAAAAAAAAACAATAACCCAATTTGACAAATCTGATTACCACAATCAAAAATTACTAACCAAGATTGCTACTGAAATCGGTAAGCGGGTTATACAAATGGTAAATCCCACGTCTGCCGATAAGATGCTTCAATTTTCTCCTTCTTTTTGATTTAGTTTTGCTCTGCTTGTCTTTGTTTCTTTGTTCTCCTTTTTGTTCCTTTCTCGTTTGCTTCTTCGATCTGATCCATTTGAACCCGACGTTGTCGTTGCAGTTACTGGCAGTATGGAGATCGTGCACTGGCAACCCTTTGGAGTCTGGCAGTTCTTCAAAAGTACAGAGATCGTGCAACTGCGTCCTTCTTTTCCCTTCTTTCCCTCTTTTTTTTTTTCCTTTCTTTTCCTCTTCCTTTTTATCGCGGAATCCTCTATTCCCTGTATTTATTTGTTTTGGGTTTTGTCTGAAAAATTACTATAGTGTCCTTCGATCATTGTTTACACATAGCTGAAGATTAATAAACTCGTGGCTTTTTCGGAACTTCAAAAATTTAACCATCCTCAAATCTGTTCTGGCTTTATTAATAGGGATATTAGTTAGCCATATTAAGCGTTGCTCACCACTCATCAAACCCTTATCAAAGTCCTTGCAAGTAGAGTTCGTGAAGCATAAAAAATGTTATATTGTAAATTAAGGCTTTCAAGTTTTTCTTTTGTAAGATAAAGCTTGAATAAAGAATTGACGTTTTGAAAAGAAACGCTATTTTAGTTTATTTATATGTTTGTAAATGTTTTAAGCATATGTACTTTAAGTGTCTTCTTATAAGACTTGTAATCTAAATAAAGGTGTGAAGGTTGTTATTTCTTATGTTATATAATGATATTTGTCTCATTTTAATTATGGATATTAAATTATCTGTAATTAATGTGTGACTCACTCCTTGACCCGAGGGAAAACCTTTACTCGAGTTAGGGTGTGACAATTGTTTTCTCAGTGAACTTGTTAGCTAGATTTAGCTCTGCGCTAACCCAACGTCATTAGAATGGTGTAAAAAATATCTTTCGGTATCTCAAAAGCACCATAGACTTGAGATTGTTCTTTCCCTACGAAAAATCAAAGACCGCAGATGGAATCGTGGCACTAGAGGATCACTGTACCGATTGGATCAGTGACCGGATAACAGCCCCATCGCCGTCCACTATGCCGAAACTGTTGGTAGGTTTCACTGATGCAGGATACTTGTCAGATCCGCATAAGGGACATTCTCAAACTGGTTATGTATTTACCATTGGAAATAAGACGATATCTTAGAGGTCTACAAAGCAGACACTCGTGGCGACATCCTCAAATCATGCAAAGTTCATTGCTCTACATGAAGTTGTTCGTAAATGTGTATGGTTGAGATCAATCATTGGACACATTAGAAGAACTAGTGGACTAAGGTCTACAACCGATAAACCTATGTGCATTTATGAAGACAATGCAGCTTGCATCGAGTATATAAAGCTTGGTTATATCAAGGGTGACAATATGAAGCATATTTCACCTAAGTTCTTCTACAATCAACAATAACAAGTATTCTTCAACATCCAAGTGAACCAAGTGAGTTCCGAAAGAAATGTGGCAGATTTATTTACTAAGTTTTTGCCTAAGTCTACTTTCGAGAATCATGTGAAAAGTATTGGAATGTGAAAGTTATCAAGTCTCTCCGATTAAGTTATTTATCAGGGGGAGCGTTACATGTTTAAGTTCTCGATGAAGTAGAATTGGTGTGTAGTGCTCTTTTTGTCCTTCGACCAAGGTTTAGTTTTTCCCACAGGGTTTTTGTTACTTGATAAGGTTTTTAACAAGATAAATGGTATGCACCCATTGCACCCATTAGCATGAAAAAACGCAACACAAGGGGGACTGTTGCAGGAATATTTCACATGTGTGTGCATTCGTCTAATGCTAGTCATACAAGAAATCATGATTTTATATAGAGATATATGATATCAAATATATGTTTCCTAGCTTATATAACACCTGATGTTATGTAATCTCTATATAAGCGCTCCCAGCAATGATAAGATGATTGTATTTTACGTTACTATTTATCATTCTCTCAATAATTCCTCACGAAACAAATCAACAGTTAAATTTTTTTTTTGTTCACAATGAAAGAGTCACTCTTCCAAAAAGGTTAATATACTAGTAACTGTGACTCGGTAACTTTGACGGGTGTCCTGCTTCCAAGTTCCAAGTCAAGACGAAGTGATGGAATCCCACACAGACCCCCTGAAACCAAACCCCAAAGCCCTCTCTCTGTCTCTCTCGTTTTTGTTCTAAATTATTCTTCGACTGACTATCTCGCAATAATCTCCCCGACGCCTCTCTCTCTCTCTCTCTCCTCTCTCTCTCTCTCTCTCTCTCTCTCTCTCTCGTTTTGAATTCGATTCATGAACTCGTCTAATCGCGAATTCGGGGTTTATGATTTTGATTTTTGCTAATTTTGTACTCGAAACTTGTGATGGGAAAGAGAAAGAGAGCTAGGGTTTCCGAGCAGAAGCAAGCCGAAAAAGACGAACAGCCAATGGACCAGTCTTCAAGTAATGAGAAGACTCTCTACCAGGTATTTCAAACTCCTTTCTTTCTAAGTCGATTGAATAATTCTTCATTTCATTTTTAAATTGATGCCCTAATTTGGAGAATGTAGGTTCTTGGTGTGGAGAGAAGCGCGTCTCAGCAGGAAATTAAGAAGGCCTATTACAAGTTGGCGTTGCGACTCCATCCTGATAAGAATCCTGGTGATGAGGTCAGACTTGATCGAGTTTGCTTGCCATTTTGTAATTTTCTGTGTTTATGTTGTGCATTGTGTCATTGTTCCTGCTGTGTATTGGTATAGGAAGCTAAAGAGAAATTTCAGCAATTACAAAAAGTGATCTCGATTCTCGGGGATGAGGAGAAACGAGCCCTGTATGACCAGACTGGTTGCATCGACGATGATGTGAGTGCTTTTGATCTGCTGCTAAATTATCACTCAATCACAATTTGCTATGTAAATATAATACATAGGGTCTTTTTTTGGTGCGAATAGATACTAGAATTGGCTAGAAAATATGTCAATATTGTTGCGTTTGAATTAGAATAAGTTGCGGTCGTAATACTTTATCATCCGTTTAAACTTGGTGCGTCTCTGCAAATTCATGTGTTTTGCTTACGGATAGTCATTTTACATGAGCAGGATCTTGCTGGTGATGTTGCTCAGAATTTGCATGAATATTTCCGAGCCATGTATAAGAAGGTTAGGATGTTTTGTTCTGTTCCGATATCATATATTGTCCCTTAAGCTATACATTTAAAATAACTGATGCATCTATAGGTCACTGAAGCTGACATTGAAGAGTTTGAAGCAAACTATAGGGGATCTGATTCTGAGAAGAAAGATTTGATTGAGCTCTACAGCAAGTACAAGGGAAATATGAACAGGTAATAATAGCATTATGTTTCATCTTTTCCCCATTTGGATTTCCTATCTGGTGCTTACAGTTTCCTCCGTTGCAGACTCTTCTGTTCAATGCTTTGTTCAGATCCGAAGCTTGATTCACACCGCTTCAAGGACATTCTTGATGAGGCAATTACTTCAGGTGTGGATATCTTTTAGCTTCTGTTTTGACCGAAATGCTTAAATCAGAAATTTCAATACTATAATTAAATTGCATTGAGAATATTGTTCATGCATAGAAACACAGTTCTAGTTGTGTGGCAAGAATGAAGAAATACTTGGATTGCGGATGAAGGTCTAAAACTTGGTCATTTCAAATATATGACGCAACATGTATCTACAAATTGTATTTATTAGTTGAATATAATCAGGGCTTACTTTCTCTGCTTAAAGGTTTTGGGGAACAATGAATGGTTGTTTCTTTGAGCCTCTTGTTCTAATTAATTGGACCTCCAAATTAATTTGGCCCTTGATCATGAACTGTGAGCGAAATGTTCATCAAGTCACAATTATCACTCTTGATGTTTTGATTTCTCAAATTGATTATTGATGTGTATTTAAATAATTGTTGTGCATGTCCAAGCCATCACTGTTGGTTCTTTCAAATGATCTCAAATGCATTGAAAGATCCATGCCGCAAATGTTCAAGTTCTCGGCGCACTGAATTGTTAAAGGTGTGCTGGAGTATCTTTCATATCGCTGACATTCACTCTTTTCCATCCCGCTCTCTTTTGTAGGAGAACTGAAATCAACCAAAGCGTACACAAAATGGGCAAAGAAAGTATCTGAAACAAAACCTCCTACTAGTCCTTTAAAGCGGACGAGCAAGTGAGTATTTTTGCTACAAGTTTCTTTAGTTATATATATATATATATATATATATAT
>NC_020495.1:17834633-17835934 GCF_000184155.1 Fragaria vesca subsp. vesca
GCGTTTCTTATCGTTTCGTTGTGTGTGTGTGTGTGTATATATATATATATACATTTCTGTCTCATCCAGCAAGTTAAATTGCATGCTTACATTTACAGGTCAAGTAAACAGCCGGAAGCCGATCTGTATGCCATCATATCTCAGCGCAGGAATGACAGGAAAGACCAGTTTGAGACTATGTTCTCTAACCTAGTCTCTAAATATGGCGGGAGTAATGATGCTTCAGAACCCACAGAAGAAGAATTTGAGGCTACACAGAAAAAGCTTGAAAGCAAAAGGTCCTCCAGAAAATCAAAGCGCAACTAAATTGTTGATGATGTGCTTAAATTTTTGTCTTTCGAAACGCTAGTATGTTTTGTCAGACATGTTTGAATGTTGTGGCTCATGCATGAGTTTTCCATCATGGTGTCCTTGCCTGGTGCTGTAGTTAAAAGTATGCAAATGGGAAAAACTTGCTGAAAGAAATCTATTCCCCCTCCTTTCCCTCTTTTTCCTTCTCGCCATTTGATTCTCAATATGGGATTTCAAAGTAGCTTTCTTGTGTTGTCATGATGTTGATGTTTTTGACTGTTCTCTTGTTTAGAGAGGGATTAGAGGCTTAATTTTGACATGTTTCTTACAGCATCAGGCCAAACAAGCAAACTTCTGAGCTTGTTCACGTATTTTAGCTGTTTACTTCTTAATGTTTAAACACCAGCACAAACTATTGACAGTAAATATACCGTCTTTCAGAACTACTAATGTTCTTCAATGAAGCTTCGTTTGGCATGTCTGGTGTTGGGTTGCTGACGTTGTCTTTCAGTGTGTGATTCCTTATCTGTGTTCCTCATCAAACCATATAGTAATGAATGATATCTATGAGTTGACAGACTGCTACATATGCTATAGTATATGATCTTAGCCATAAGCTTATCAAATTAGTTGCATGATTGCATTAGTTAGGAGGTGGTTACAACTGACTAGGCTAATAGCTGCTGTCTCCTCGTTGTTGTTTCTCTGGTTTTTATGTCTTTATGTGAAGAACATATTGGATTTTTCTGGTCGTTTATGAGAAACTCGTTATTTCCGTTTTGTGCCTCTAGTCTCACTTCTGAAAGCTGTGAATCCAAAGGCGGGCTGGGAGTAATTAAAGGACTGTATACCCGTTTTCATGTTTCACGGTGTACCTAGTCATGGTTTAAATGAGAAATTTTAAATACACATCCATAATCTCTTAATACACATTTTTATTATTTTATGTTTCTATTAAGATTTTATAAGTAACCTAAATGACCAAAACAAACATATATTATTAAAAAAAA
>NC_020495.1:17835954-17848444 GCF_000184155.1 Fragaria vesca subsp. vesca
GTCGAAAGCACGTCTTCTCTCCTAACCCCAACTTTTCTCCATAATTCATTTGGGTTGTCTTTTTTCTTTTTCTTTTTTTCTTTTTTTTTTATCTATATCAGCTTTAGTTTGATCTTGCAGATCATATTGTCATGTACTGCATCTTTATCATGACATGTTTTATCAAATAACTAGCTATCTATGTTTAATAGCTACTGTACTTCTGCAGTTCTACTAGCTTGTGAATTTTGAAAACTTGTATTAGTGATTTAGAGTTCAGATATAACAATAATCATTTGATTATAAATTGAACAATGATAACCAAAAATTTCTAACAAAAATTAGATGAAATAATATGTAAAAAGTGGTACCAAATAGTATATATATTGATTATATTAAATAATAGAATATTTCATAAATTAAGGGCATTTTAGGTAGTTTGGGATGTGTATTAAGTATAATACTAAAATAAAAAACTAAATAGGTGGTGTATTAAGTAAGGGGTGTGTATTAAGATATTAGGGGTGTGTATTTAAAATTTCTCGGTTTAAATTCCGGTACCATAAAAGGAAAAAGGAAAAACCCGTGCATCTTAATCATCATGGTACAGCAAAATGTGAAGGAAAAGGAAGTTTCACCCATCAAGGGCTTTTGAGCCTGCTGTATGATGAACTCCCTCACAATCCATATGGTGATTTCAATGTCTAGACATGTATATTATATAGGATTAAATTCATTTTACCTCATGAGATTTGAGGTTAACTTCATTTCAGTCTTCGTTCTCTCAATTTTAAAAATTTTACCCCTTAAAATTTTTAATTTTCATAAATCATGCATAATTGCTAAAATGTCGTTAATTTTGACTTTATAACTTACTTTAAGGGCTAAAATAGTCATATAACAACAAAAATCGTCTTTTAAGACTTTTTTTCTAAGATTCCAAGATAGCATTTAACGTCTAAAATGGGGTAAATTTTTAAAATTAAGAGTATGAGGACTAAAATGATGTTAACTCCAAACCTAAGAGAGTAAACTGAAATGAATCCAAAAAAGAAAATAGGCATTGTAATCAAAGAGATTGAGGCTGGAAGGAAAGAGGATGCAGCCCCAATCGACAATGCTGCACTAAAAAATCGCTCGCCTGAACTGCAAGATATCAATAGTGGTACAGGTATGGACAAACCCTCATATGTTGTGTGTAAGGATATTGTGGTATCAAATGGCAAACAAATGGTGTCACCAAGATAGAAGTGGAAAGCGACTTGAAGCTAGTGATCGATACTATGAATGAAGTTTCTACATCACCATGGAGGCTGCTCAAGTTAATCCAAGACATCAAGACATTGAGCAACTCGTTTCAGTTTGTGTGCTTTAAACATGTGTTTAGGGAAGCAAACTTTGTAGCCAATGCTTTGGCCAATTTAGGTCATAAGCTTAGCAATCTATGTTTTTGGGAGGAGAATATTCCGCCAGAAGCATCTTCTGCTTTGGCCTTTGACGATGTAAACGTCGGGTGCACCGAGGCACCTCAATTTAATTGACTTCAGTTTCTTATCACAAAAAAAAAAAGGACAAACAAATTTTGGAGAATGAGGAAGAAGAGGATGTGGTGGTGGAAAAGTGCAGTGATTCGGGCTCATCCTCAACTGAAAAGAAAAAGGGTGACTCTGACTCATCTCAAATTGAAATGAAGAAGGGTGCGCAGATTGATGATGAAGTGAACCATGCCACCAAGCGTGTCTCACCACCATCTCTGGTCAAGTCTCCTTCAAAACTGAATTATTAATGAAATCAAAGGAGGGAGGAATGGGAATGAAGCAAAAGAGACCAGAGTTCCCACAAAAATTGACTGCTAGATCTCTCAACCTTTTATAGCCTCTGGAGATATCTTGGTGAATGGTGACTCAAGAGCAGTTAGGGCACTTCAAAGCCTAAGTAGTTGGCCCCAGGAACAAAAACCCCTTCTATATCCAATAAAGTAGTTGAGGCGCATGGTACCTGCTGTGCTTTACTGACAAAACCGTCTTGCCCAACTGCAGTGGGGAAGGAGAAAATTTAAATTCAAGTTTTTATTTTCTTACTAAACAATGCCTATTTACTATGTTTGTTTTCATAGTTTCAGGTCTTGGTTATTTTCTGCAAATAAGTGAGCTTATGTACAATGAAATAGCACTAGCACTAGCATATCAGGTCCTCTAACTTACCCTATGCTGGTAAGAGAATGTATGGATTCGTGCTATTCTGACTATTTCCTTGAAATTGAATCATAATGATATGTTTTATTCGAGAAAAACTATGGGTGTTGCTAGATGTACCCAGCAAATTGCTAAATGTACCTAGCATTAATTTTATTACCCATTTTACCTCGTTTGTATAAAAGGATGAATTTAAAAAGGGAAGTTAAACGCCTCCTCGCCGAGATCGTCAATGCCGTAAGGTCCAACTACGTCAGGTGGAAAAGCACGTCGGTTGTTCGCGCTCGCTCGGTTCCATGTGGGAAATACCTTGCCGTCCTCACCGACAGCGTTAGAGGAGGAGGTCAAAATGATAGTTTTTTTTATTTGGAATCTTGTCCTCAGTTGGAAATGAGCAGTGGATAAACGGGTTGAGGAGGGAAGCTTGGGAGAGAGAGTGGAGGAGATGAGTGAGAGAGAAGTAGAAACAGTGATTAGAGAGAGAGAGGAGGGAGGAGAGAGAGAGAGTTGTAGAGAGGAAGAAGACAGATTGGGAGTTGGAGCTTTACATTTGAAAAACGTTGTTATGAAATCAAGATTATAATTGTGTGGCATAGAACATGAGAGATTGTTTGCAAAAAATAAGCAGAGCTGATAAATTATTGCTCTTGATGTTTGTATTCATACTGAAACACAACTCAAGTAATCGGAGGATATGGGTTTAACGTTTTGAAATAGATGCTGGGTGTAAATAGACTTAAGGGCAAAACAGGAAAAAGTGTGACAAAAGTTGAAGTGCTGAGTTTATTTAAAAATTTGCTAGGTACATCTTGAAGCACCCAAAACTATTTTTCTAAACAGACTGTGAACGTGGTTATATATAATATAGCCGGATGAATCTAATAAATGAGTTATGCAGGTTCATTTTGTGTTGTCGTACACAGTTTATTTGATGTGGTTTTGAGTCAGTGTTACAGGATGGTGCTGGGGGGATATGAGACTGATGAAAAACTGATTCAAAGTGTGCGTGAAATATGAGACTGATGAACACACGCCATGACGATTTCTCATGCACCAACCTAGATCCAAAACCCTCGCATTTACATGACGATTTCTCAGCTCTCATCAACACCCACACACACAGAATTATAGAGGGAAATCATCCAAATCCAAACATAGAAGACTAGATTTTTCTAGGCGTCTGCTCCGATCTACTGTCTCTAGTAGGTGTCGACTCCACATCGGCAAGCCGATCTATTGTCTTCTACCTTTCGTCTACGAAGTCAAAGAATTTGAAGACCTAAGCCTGGATGAGCAATTCTATTTCGCAACCTACATCTTTGTTTTATTTAGAATTATCTTTGCATTATGATTAGTCTTGATCTCTGATAACAGGTTTTTTTAGGTGATTCCCGTTTGGATGGTATTCAACTCCGTTTGCAAAGTTATTGTTCTCTCCCTTGTAGGGAGATGGTGTTCAGTTTTTGAACAATCTGTTCAGTATTTGTTTTCCATCTCTGTTTTCTCATTTTGCATTGGTTTACCCAAGGATTAAAATCTCTGCGATATATCTGATATCTCATTTTTTTAAAGGACTGATATATTTAAAGGGTTAAATATCTTATCTTCTACTGTATCCCTGATATTTCTCAGATACTGTCAAATATCTCCGATATTTAGGAAATTTACGATATATTAAATAAATATCTAGTAAAAAAAAAAAAAAATTAATCTCTGATGTACTTTTGTTGGACCATGATGCATTTTTTAACCTACCTAGATTTTCATTCTAGATGTAGATGAAGTTGATGTTTGTAATATTTATATGTAAATCTAATAAATTAAGTATTTAAGAAAAAAAGTTCTTCCCAAAATACTGATATTTTTTTCATGATATATCTGATATCTCCCTTTCTTAAGGTACCGATAAATACACCGATACCGATATTTTAATTCTTGGGTTTACCATAATATATGGAAGCATTCTAAATCCAAATGAAGCAACTTGTCAAGAACGTTCTTCATCGACTCAATCTCCCCAAAGTCTTTGTCTCTATTTTGCAAGATATTTTTGATGACATACGGCCTGCAGTCTCTTCCCTCCGAGATCCGGCGCTGGTGGTGGATTATTTTGCCGAGGGGAATTGAGAAATGGTTATAGGAAGTTTTGGACTTTGAGGCGGTTATTCACTTGTAGTCACTACTTTAATATGTGGACATTGTTATTGGAGCATCTCCAACAACATTGATAAATTAAAAAAAAATTAGTGATTTATCAATTTTTAAATAAATCTTTGCTCCAGTAGTATATTTAAGAAATTGATAAATTTAGAAATTGATAGAGAAAATTGATAAATTTATCAATCTTTGGGAGACAATTAACTAAAACTTAACTAATGTATACAATTTAGCAATACTATTGGAACAAAATTTAAAAATTACTATTTTAAATTTAAATATTGACAAATTTAACAATAAATTTAACTCTATTGCTGAAGATGCACTTACAAATAGCAGTTGGACAGTTAAAGTGGGCCTATCATAGTAACTCAGATCCTTATTCACCTGCTGAGTTGGTTTATGTACAATTTTTTCGACGGTACTCTTTTTTCGGTTCAGAGTTTTGTCTTACAGGGTTTTATCCGAACAAGGTTTTAACGAGGTCACCTCTAATTTAGGTTTGAAAAAAAGTGACGTGAATAAAAAATATTCACATTCTAAAAAAAAAAAGAACTTGAGTTTTCGGCTCAACCAGTCTTGAGCGTCTTCTTCTTCCCATTCTCTCTGCAACTCCACACCCGATCAGATCTGGATTAGATCCGACGAGTGAGCCATGTCTTGCTTAGCACTCTCTCTCCAACCAGCGAATGGATCCGACATCCTCCTCCAAACCCGCGAGTGGTTCCCTCCCGCCCGAGCCCTCGTCGCCGTCTCCTCCTTCCGCGAAACCCGCCTCGCCTTCGCCGCCTCCAAGCAACACCACCACACCAAAGACCACCCCTCCTCCAACTCCAACTCCACCTCCGACCCCTCCGCCGACTCCATCGCCTCCCTCGGCGACGATCCCCTCTCCGCCTCCAGCGGCCAGCTCATCGTCGGCGTCGAGAGCCGCTACCGCGTCGTCTACCGCCTCGTTAACTCGATCTACGTCCTCGGCATCACCACCGCCGACCACGACAACTCCATCAACGTCTTCGAGTGCATCCACATCGTCAACCAGGCCGTCAGCGTCGTCGTCACCGCCTGCCGCGGCGTCGACGTCACCCCCGAGAAGCTCGCCCGCAAGTACGCCGAGGTCTACATGGCCCTCGACATCGTCCTCCGCGGCGTCAGCAACATCCGCCTCGCCGCCATGCTCTCCTCCATGCACGCCGACGGCATTGCCAAGATGGTCCACTCCGCCATGGACACCGAGAACAAGATCCGCGGCGCCGAGAGCTGGAGAGGCCTCGAGGGCCTCGCCGTTGACCACGAGGCCGGAATCGCCGCCTTCAACCACACTGCCTTTGAATTGCCGCCGGAGACGATAGCTGCCGGGGACGAGGTGGCAGCCAGTTTGGCTCCGGTGGTGCAGAGTGAGGAGAAGGATCAGAAGGAGGAGGAGGAAGAGAGTGAAGCTGAGAAAGATCCATTTGCAGCTAGTGAGAAGATTAATCAGCCTCAGGAGCTGGTGACTGGATTCAAGAAGAACAAGGATCCTTCGGCTACCGACTTACAACTGGCTCTGTCTACTCTTGAGGTCACTACATTGCCCCCTGCAGAGGCCACACAGTCTACTCATATCGCGGTCGAAGGGTTTGAAGGGCAGTATGGTGGGATTGAGTTTGGGAATGAGCAGGCTTCTTTGAACGAGGCTTTCGAAGGGTTTTCAGATGCTTGGGGTGGTGGTTTGGATGCCTCTGAGTTTGTTGGGACCAAGAAGGTTGCAAAGTCGCAAGGGCTTGGTGGGCTTGAGTTGTTGCAGACTGGACCGGATCCTCCTAAAGCTGCTGGTGCTGCTGCGGCAGGTACTCCTCTTGAGGATCTTGTAGGAAAAACTGAAATGAAGGGTCCCGAGATGAACATTGTGGAAGAGATCAGTGTTGAGTTTAGGGAATCATTACTTGCCAGAGTTGCATTGAAGGGTGTTGTTTATTTGAAAACTCTGCCCACCAAAACTAGTGGGGATAAAGAAACTGAGTTTTCCTTCAGGGTTGAGGGAACCAGCGCAGTTAAAAGGTTTATTATGCAGAATTCTCGTATTAGTAGTCTAGGCAATGGAATGTTTCATGTGAGGACTGCAGCCTCTGATGAGCCCTTACCCATTTTGAAATATAGTCTGCAACCTAGGTTAACCCCATTGCCTTTGAGGGTTCGTCTTGTGCAACGTCACACGGGAAGTTTGCTGTCAGTGATGATACAATATGTGTCGAACCCTGAATTGCCGGCACCTTTGACTGATGTGACCTTTGTTGTGAAACTTCCCCTTGATCCTACATTGTTGAAGGTCTCACCGAAAGCTGTATTAAATCGGTCTGAGAAAGAGCTGAAATGGCATGTCCCTGAGATTCCATTGAATGGACCACCTGGTCGGTTGAGGGTAAGGATGCCTGTAGATTCTAATGAAGAAGATGGTGGTGAGGAGATTGACGTTGTTGCCTATGTGAAATTTTCTTGGCAAGGCAACAGATCATTGTCGGGAGTCTGTCTACGGCCAGCTTCTGAGGGTATGACAGACTTTTATGAGGTTAATCACAGGTATGAGAGTGGGGTATATATGTGCAATTGACCCATGCTGAAATCACTTTTACATTGTAACTTGTAGAGGATTTTTTTCTCTTTTTTCTTTCTTTGTTTTGATAGATTGTTGATTGGCTGTTATTGTACCATTTTTTGATATTGAGCTTGTAGCCTAGATTTTGGTTCATGTGAAAGCATTGTGTCTGTGTATTTTCTGTTCATTTTCATGAATGGATATATATTTCTGTTTTCATACTTCTGCTTTGGGCTTTATTATTGTTATTACTACCACATGGACTTGTAGGTGACGAAACAAAACATGAATTTATAGATATCAATATAAGTATATAACTGTGCTTTGGGCAATAATTATTCAGAAACAAGACATTATCATGAACCTTTGACTGTAATTGAGATATTTCACTAGGTGGGCATAAGGATTCAATCTTGTTAACTCTGGTATACTGCTATTGACATTGCTGACTCCTTATGGCATAGATGGTTAAGTGAGCCATATGAAGTTATCTTATAATAAAGTTTTGTTAAGTTATAGATAGTTTACATCGCATTTGCCACTTTTCTGTGCCATTGCATTTAAAACTGCTTGATAATGGTTTTGCGAGGACAAGCATCATACAGTATGTAATTTAAGTGACATGCAGGAACAGAATGACAAACTAATTTCACAGTGAAACAAAGAAACCTAGGACTCATTGGTATATTTGATTCTTAATGAATTAAAGTCTGCATTCAAAACATTTGTAGGGCTTTATGACTTGTATGCATTATGCTCCCGTTCAAACTGTCAGCTTCTGAATAGTAAAATGTTTACTTTCTAGAAATGAAAATAGGCATTGATAAACTTTAGCTTCCTATATGCTCTCGTTCATGGTGAAACAAAGGTACATATGGACTCCTTGGTCTGTCATATGCTTAATAAGTTTTTAGCTTTGGGCAGTCAAACTATTCCAAAGTCTCTTATGCACTAGGATGTTGTGTATCCTCATTTAAGCTCATCTCAAATTTTCAGCATCTGAAATTCAGAGCTTGACTTCATAGTATAGTAACTTGAAAGTGTTTACTGTTTAACAATGAAAATAGGCACTTACTAACTGATGAATTAGCCCTGAAATGCATGTTAGATGACGACAATTAAGGCTACCATTTCTCCAATCTTCTCCTGCATCATATATATTGCAAGAGGTAGAAGTCTATTTCATCTTTGATTTTCCATTAGATAGATGTCATATTGGAGATCTTTGAAAGTTGGGTCATCTTTAGTTTTCCGTGTAAATCCTTGAGAAGCTTTGACCATCTTTTGTCTGCAAAAACACACTGGAAGACAATCAGGCAACCCAATGGATCTATGTTTTCACTATAGCATATATCTCCAGAAATTTTTATATGCAAAGTAACTTCAATATTTTCCCTATGGACGTTCTACTCTTTTTATTTTATTATGGGGACAAGAGAGGGAATAAAGGTAGAAGTCTTTCCATACAGATGGAGCTTCAGTTCTCATCTTTTAAGATTACAGGTCGGTTTATGGGAGTTTTAACTTTTTTAATGTTTCTGTAAAACGATTCTAACTGGCTATTATTGATCCCTGGGATGTGAGAGATGAGAAAGGATTAGAAGATGCTTTTAAGAAGGGAATTCTTACTTTTGAGAACTAACAGGTTCGTAAGTACAGTTTGTCTTGTTGAAACTTATCGTTCAAGTAATTTTTATGTTTTGTATTCCTACAAAGCTGTTATGTATCCTTTTTTTTTTTTGGCTGTGTAGTTAAGTTGTATTCAGAGTGATTAATAATTGGCTCGGCAATGGAGATGTTAGCTGGTGACTGAGGAAAGCACAAAAAGGTTATAAGTCCTTTTCCTAATTCTGTTGTGATTGAGGAAAGCACAAATTCGTAGTGTAATTTTTTTTGCAAGCCTGTAGGGTGTCTCGAGTGTTTGGTGGAATAAGTGGAAATTAGTGTAGGGCTAATTTACTGGGCAGTTGCTGGATTATGAGTGTGGGAAGTCTGGTTTCTGGATCGTCTTATTTTTTATTTATATTTCTGGATCGTCTTATTTTTTATTTATATATATATTTTTTTCTGTTTTCTTGTTTGTTTGTTGCTTGATGGGGCATTGTGTGATCCTGGAATGACTACTATCTCTATTGTATATGCTGTGGCATTCATGTTACCGGGGAAAAATAGGTTCTTAATTTGTCGCACATTCAAGTCTCCTAGCACCTGGAGTCAAGTCCCACCTATGGTTTTCCTTAATAGAGGACTTAGGCATATTTGGTTGATGCAGTTGTGTAGTGTATCAAATTGTTTTACAAGTTGTTTTTTATTTTAATTTTTTAATATTTATTTCTTACATTATTTCCAGCAAAGTGGGTGACAGCTGTGATTGTCAGATTAATTCAATTTCTTCTGGAGGATGGAAGTTCATATAGTTTTATTTATCAAATGGAATATTGATTTCATGCAAACTTAATTTCTGTTAAAATGATCCAAATTTTTGACTTCGGCTTTGTAGTATTACGATTTGAACATTGTGCTAGCTTGGAAGTGTTTAACTTTCAGCGATCCAAAGTTTGCAGTTTATCAAACTGTTGTTTTTGTTGTCCATTCTGCTTCCTGTCATATAACTCAGCTTCGATATTGATGTTAGCTGAGGACCAATTCTTCTGCAGCATCATGTCTTTGTATTGAATTCCATGATAAATCATTTGGGTTTTGTGACTGGGTTAGGACTATTTTCTGGGATCTGATTTTAATCAAAATGCATCTCCAAATCCTAAAAGAGTAGAAGGGCTGATAGGATATCTAAATTCTTAGGCAAGCAAGATGCGGGACTTCAGGAAAGTTAGTTTGAAGGTTCTCTTTGCAGTTTATAGATCTTCTGTGCAACTGGTAGAAGTTCATTTCCTCAGTAATTATGCTTTGAATTCATGTTATTTGGGGAGGTTTTAAGGGTACTTAATGTAAGGAATCGTTAATAAAAAAGAGGGCTTTAATTCTTGGAAATATATTTCACATGTCAGAAGTGAACTTGGTGATGGTGTTGGTGTTATCTTTTGGTCTGTAGGAGAAGCAAGCAAAACTTTGCTCTTTAGGAACGCATAGTGTAGCATTAGCACATGGAAAGTTGTATTTGATATGCAATTCTTATATCAGATGAATTTGGGAATCTGATAGGTATATAGACCAAGTAGATGATCCTCCAAACATAGAGTTTTTCATCTGCACAAAAAGAAAAAGTTATATGGAATACTTATATCCCAAATGAAGCTTCATTAGTCGTCTTTTATGCTAGAGGTTCCTGCAGAATTTCTAGATATCTGGTCATAAACAACTGATTTATTTTCTCTTTTATTGAAACTGATCAGTCAAGCACCTTCATGATTTGTATTATTAGTCTGTTATGCACTTGAGCTGTAATGAGGTTCTGTGTTTCAATTTCTATCGAATTGCAAGGTTCTATCAAAACATGATTGTTGGCCATATTACAATTGTAATGTTAGCTCTTGACAGATGGAAGTCATGAAAAAGGTACCGATCAGTCTGTTTCTTAGTTCTGTGATAGTACCCTCTTCTATTAAATGTGTGTTGCAAGCCGGAAGGTTTCGTTGAGCTTTCAGTAGATATGTTGCGACATCAATACTCCTCAGGTACTTTGCAGTTTTCATTTACCAAACTGAGGGTATGAGCTAGGATTGTTGGGCATGTGTGATCATAGGATTGTTGCTTTGTGGATTGTACTTGAACGCAGCATTCAATGCTCTTCAAATTTAGAGCTGTGAAATAGCTGTTATGGGACAATAAATGCAGGTTGGTTTGGCTCCATTGTTGGAAGTTGGTCAGTATTTCACATGATGGTTTGCATTCTGAAAATAAGGACCATCCTCGTTAGTTTCAATGATGGCCGGAATTGGCTGGGAACTCTATTCCTTCTCTGAAAAATGTGCTATATTTCCACGGTAAAGGGTCACAATGTATTTTATCTTGCTGATATTTTCCTCTCTTTGCGACCGGACTGTGTAGCTGTTGTGCAATAGATGTGGTTATAAGCTAAATGTGTTATGAAGTGTTTCTTCCATGAAAAAATGTGCGATATCAAGTTGGAAGTGCCACCTTCCACTCCTTTGAGAGCCCATAGAGACAGAGCCTCTGGTTTTGAATGATGTTGTTGCATAACTTGTTCCTGACGACCATTTTTATTTTTAACAGATTTTTCGGTATGGAAAAGAAGACATCATACTTTTACAGCTTTTTTAATTAAAACAAGGCCGCGTAGGTGGAACCTCGACCTTATGCCTTGTTCTAGAGCAAGCAAGGTCTGCAAGCCCGCCTAGGCAGCTAGCGCCTAACCAGTTTTCGAATCTTGCCCTTTTGAGATATCACAACAAAGCCTATGACTCGAGTAGTTTCAGCTGTTAGTAATTTACACACAATACAAAAGAGCACCTCGAAGTTACATATAAACTTGCCGAATTCGGGGTCCTAATAATATTGTAATCTTTGTTACATAAGCTAACTTTTGATATCTCACATTTCAAAAACTTCAAAACAATATCTCACATTCTTAGGCCGACCGAAGTTTGGTATCTGGATCTGTTATCTCCGTTAAAAAAGCTGACGGTGGACATGTTTTTATCATAAAATGACTAATTTACCTTTTACTTCTTTTTTTCATATAATAAAAAGCCAATAAATAATTCTATTAGTTTTAAATTAACCAAGTTTTTAATTAGTTTTAGCTTTGGAAAATTATGAAAATTAACGAACTTTGAAGCCTGAATCATATATTTGTTTCTCCTTAATTTTGCTCTTGCTTAAGATTCTCTTTGTAGAACCAGTTTCTTCTTTTATTCACAATTTCTACTACTTCTCCATAAAAAGAAAAAGCTCTGGACTAATGCCATTGGGAAACTGGTATGTGATTATGTAATTTGTTGTTAACTGGGTTTAGAACTCAGGGAAGTTTGGGTGGTGAGAAGTGTGATTCATCAATTGAGTTTACTACTTCATATTTTAATTGTTATCTTAGCTACTAAACATCAATTTATGCTAATATGCATAAAAGGAATAACCTGGAAACACCATATGGATTTTGAAACCATATAATTCCATCACCCTTTCTTTATTCATCTTTTCCAAGTTATAATTCAAAAGCTCAAAGACATTGACGCTTAGCTAGCTCATCCTCAGACCCAGCTACAACATGTTGGCGTGAGTCACACACCCTTGTGGTGCTAGGAATGTAAATATTATGATACGTTTACTTATCTGGAATGAAATTGAAATAGAATGATTGTTATTCCTGTGTAAGTACATAATGGAATCAAAATAAGTGTGGGTCCCACCACTTAACCAGGAATTAATTCTTTAATAACCCGGAATTGTAATACTAAGGAGAGATGTGGGTTTAGGAATAATACCATCAGGAATCAAATTTTATACCTAAAGTACCCTCTATTAATTTTAATATGCTAATAATAATGTGAAAGTTTTTAATTTTTTAGATACTAATGCTAGTGATCAATTTTTAGAGAAATTTTATTAACACATCCCTAATTACTAGATACATATTGCATATTTAATACACCATTTATTAACT
>NC_020495.1:17848579-17858410 GCF_000184155.1 Fragaria vesca subsp. vesca
TTTAATTTTATGTGTGGAAGAATAATAAGAATGATGTCTTAATTTTGTTGTTCAAGCATTGCATCTTGCAGTTTGATATACAACTCAAAATGCTAGTTCTAGGATCAAATGATTTTGATAAATCATGGTAGAAGAGACAAGATTGCAATATACACAAGCACACACGTAACCTCTATATTAAATTATTAATATGTAACCACAAGATTAAATCAATACAATGAATCGAAATAGTCACTTTTGGCTTGTTGATTATACATAATTTTTCAATTGAGACAATCAAAACGACAAAGAAAACTAGATTAATATGTAGGAAAAATTATGCGAGAGTGAATGTGTGGCTACCTTTTTTAGGGGTATTTTAATAATCAAAACTGTAATTAGTTACATTCGTAGTCTAATTTCATGTGGTAAGTAAACAACTCAATGAAATTAAACTCTCCACATATTATTCTATTCCGTCTCCCATTCCTTCCTTCTTCCATTCTAGACAAAATTCATTCCAAGTAAGTAATTAAGTAAACATGCCCTTATATTAGTAATATTAGTTTTCTACTATGTATCATGTATGTTAATCCTATTCTTAGGGATGAATGAATTATCATGAAATTCCCAATCAGTTTTGTTCTCTGTGACTCACCCTCTCATATTTCTTCCTTCGGATTTGATCTGGTATTCGTTCTGATTTGATTCCAACTGCTACCTCTCTTTCTCTCTCACTATTTCGACTGTGCTATGCTCTCAGAATCGTAAATCAACCCAAACCCTGTCAATTTACCACCACCGAAATGAATCCTGAACTTGAAAACAAAGATAGCATTTGTGTCCTTAACCTCATACATCCTTGCTAGCTTCTCCTTTAGCTCCGTCTAGCTTGGAAACATTTGGCCTTCCTGGATGCAGAACATCAATGACGAATTGCTTGCGAGAGAGAAGTCGGTTGGTCATGAACTTCCAGATGCGGGGTTAGGTTGGTTTCAAGGAGGTTTGGGTTCGCCTAAGACTGGGAATACACCAACCATAGGGCTTAAGAAACGCAAATGGCAACGGCAGCTCGCGGCGGTGATAGAGTTGGAGTGAGATAGAGATGGAGATAATTCAGGAAAAAAAATAATTATATTAATATGTAAAAAGACGAAAGTACCATTCCGCTATAAGTTTTTTTAACGGAGATAACGTTCCAGCAGACCCGTACCTGAATAGAGTCCTAAGAGTACGTCGATTGACTCAGGGCCCGGAGCCTTTAGTTCGTGAAATTTTTTGTGTGTTTCTTAAAAAGAGAAAATAAAATTGAATGAATACTATACTTTGGGTCTGCGTTCTAGGTACCAAACTTCATTCAAGCTTACAATGTGATATATTGTTTTGAAGTTTTTAGAATGTGAGATACCAAAAGTTAGTTTATGTGAAATGTAAGAGTAAGTTCACCCGTTGGGTTATATTGAACACAGTGACATGGGTCACTGTGACTAGTTTCTGTGAGATTGTTGTCACATGGAAGTGACTATTTATTGAATTAAAAAAATATTTTTAAAAGTATGAATAATGAGTTTAGTTGTAAATAAATAATGATAAACAATATTTAACGAAAGGAATAACATTTATTCAAAGGATACAAGTCATTTTTTTTTATCAAAAGATCATAAATTCATAATGTTTTAGTAATTTAAATTTATATTACTTATTTAAGAATAAGAATTATTGAAATAAAAAGCACACAAATTTAAATCTATAGTAAAATATTTTTGTCTGCATTCATCCATAAGTAATATAAAATAATGTAATGGCAGTCAAAGCTGAAAACTGAAGTGACCAAGAGGAAAGGGTTTGAGATGCACGTGGCTTCTCCTTCACGGGATTGGTCCGTGTCTTCCACCTTCAGCTGACACGCATGATGGACTAGGGGAGGAATTGCTGCTGTCAGCCATATGGGTGGGCTCAGCTGACGTGGTTTAAAGCAACCTAGGTTGGATCTCTCATCCAACCGAAAATCAACCTGGGTCATTTCTTTCTCTAACAATTCAACCCGGGTTGAATAATGAGTTATCCCATTTTATGGGTGAAAAATAGATTTTTTTTTACATCTGGGTTGGAATCCTAGGTGTCATTTAACCTGGATTGAATTTTTGTCTATGGATAAACTTACTCTAAGACACTATTTGAATCATTTTCTAAAAAGATACTACAGAAACAAGTCACATACGCTCGTATCCTTGCCCATTGAAAGAAGACAATTGATGATTAGGTACAGCACATAAGATGAGCTACAGAATAATGTTGTTCCACTCATAATTACCGATATTTGTTCTATGTTGGATTCCAAGAATCTGATAGAAAAGAGCAATTAATATTTAGCTGCAAAAGATAAACTCGCAAAAAAACAAAAGAAAAAGATATTGAATAAATAATTTCCCGCGTAAAGCAAGAATCCGAGTTGGATTGGGATAGTTGAAATCCCTTATCGTTTTCGGAAAGGGTATTATAGGCTTTTCGCAATGTGAACGTAAAATATAATGGAAGACTTGAGGTTCCGACCAACCACGGCGGTTTCTATATAAACCCATCACTTCTACTTCAGAATCACCACTCTCTCTCTCTCTGTTCTCAGTTGAAGAATGGCGTCTTGTTCTTCTTCGTCTTCCAGGTCTAGTGGGTTGATTCGCCTGGAGGAGCTACAGTGGGGAGTTGTCAAGACATTCAATCCCACAGACGCTCAATTAGTGGGTCATTATCTGTATAATCAGACCACGTTGGGTCATGGTGGAAATGGGAAGCAGGCTTTTCCCGATTTGGATATCTATGGAGAATCCGGGATGGAGCCTTGGGCTGTTTGGGATTCCTTGGAGCCAATCAGAATTCCTCACCAGGATTTCTCATATTTCTTTGCCAGAGTCAAGAAATTGAGTAGTAAAGGGAAGCGCTTGTGCCGCAGAGTTGGGTCTGGGGGAACATGGAGCGAGACCGAGCCTGGTAAGGATGTTTTTGTCGACGGTGTTCAACAAGCCTATGGGAAGCTGAGGAAGTTACGGTACGAAAACAAAGATGAGGAATCCTTTGGCTACCAGCACCATGGTGCTTGGTTAATGGAGGAGTACACCATCAACCATCTACCGGATTTGGCTTTGTACCGACTCAAAGTCAATGATAAAGGAGGACATCACAACCAAAGGAACAAGAGGAAGACTATTTCTGATGAGAATCCCAGCTCTTTCAAGAAGCAAAAACTTGAATCGAAAAGAGATCAACAAGTGTGTGCTGCCTCCTTTACCACAAAACAGCAACAGCCCCCACAATGTGTTGATCATGATTACTCTATGGATCAAAACCTTGTGTTGTCTCCCACTAGATTTGGTTTGGATGATGATAATCCTGACTATTTCATTGATGATCAGTTTATGGCTTACCTTGATATGGAATGAGGAACTACAGCAGATTATCACTACAGTGCCACAACAACAAGTAGTAGAACCTAACAGCAGTAATTGTGAGGAACTACAACAACAAGGGGAGCAGCAACTTCTGCTCTCTCCCTCTCCCTCTCTTGGTGGTGATGATTCGCAGAATACTCTCTACATACAGTCGGATGAATTTAATGCATTTGAACAAGA
This sequence comes from Fragaria vesca subsp. vesca, assembly GCF_000184155.1. Taxonomy (NCBI): domain Eukaryota; kingdom Viridiplantae; phylum Streptophyta; class Magnoliopsida; order Rosales; family Rosaceae; genus Fragaria; species Fragaria vesca. Next base: position 17,852,185 of record NC_020495.1, read on the forward strand.
TTTGTATCAGTATTCTATCTTGTTGCAGTGATGATATTTCTTATAATTCTCACATGTAGAGTTTCCTGGTCAGAATTAGTATTTGGATCAGACTTTTCCCACATCTGTTTCCTGTAACTGCCCAGTTCTAGTTCTAGTTTGTAGCCAGGATACTCGTATCTAAATTGTTGTTTCGGTTACTTCTCAGACCAATTCATCTTGTAATTTTGTTAATATATATATCAATGGAGTTGATTCTTTTCGTCTATTTGCACTTTCTCTTATTATCCTCTTATCTTTTTTCATCTTGTTGCTCATTTAGAAGAGGCAAAGAATTATTTACAGAAAAGCATATAGAATTATATGTCAATAAAAGAAAAACAAAAAAGAAATACAGTATAACATTCCTGCTAGGACCTCTTAATCCTTAATATGAATAATCTATTCTTCATCTGAAATCTACAATGAAGCTCCACATTTAAATTTTAACAGCATCTTCCTTTTCATTTTCAGAAAATGACCTTATATTGAAGAAGACTTCAAGCATCTACATCTAGATTTTCCAGAAGAAAATTAGAATTCTGATATTAATGATGTCAGTTCTACATTAATACTACCCTAAAATACTTAAATAGGTGCTCATCTGAGAGCTTCCACGGGACAGCCAAAAATGGTTTAGAATCAGGGTGCATCTAATCTCGAAAAAATGAGAACTCAATTGAAAAAGGATAGTAGATTTAAATTAGCATCAGCCTCCACAAAAGCAGCAATGTCAACTATGTGTTGGAGAGGAGAGATCCCACATTAGAAAAGTGACAAATAAAATATAACTTATAAGTGGGTGGATCATTCCTAATTATACTGAGGCCTTTTGTGATTAAAACCCAACACCTTAAAAGGTACACGGATCGGTACACGGATGATCCATGGGCCACATTTGTCGTTGTTTGACACTGTGTTCATTAACTAGCATCTGTTTCCTCATTCCAGCAGAGTTCTGTTATAGAATAGAGCATTTAGGTCAGCACGGTGTCGTTAACATGTCCATGACAGAAGGCAATAAGGATATGCAAGTGTAGGTAATCTTACCTAGTAAGTATGGATTGCTACCACAAGTTTGATAGAAAAGTATGGCCGCTACTCTTCAATTCATTCCATCAGTCAGCTTATTCAGGGATTCTAATTGAGGGCCCCTTGGTGTTTAAAAATAGGATTTCAGTTCCCTGTAAGAATTGAGTACAAGGAAAAGAGTAGCGACATCAAAGCAACTTCAGGACGTGGCAATCTAACAAATATTTCAGACAAGCAAACATTTGAGGACAAGGGCATAATACAATCAGATCAAAGCTACTTAACCTCCAGACAATCAAGCAAAGTTGTGAGACAAACATACATTTTAATTGCATCAGTTACTCTTTCCAGTGGCTGACTGCTGATAGGCTGTTGTGTCTGGGTCGGTCCAGTTTCCATCAATAGTTCTGCACAAGTAGACATGACGGTTACTGAAATTTCCACACGAGCACATAACTACTATGCCTGCTTTAACAGGTAAATTTTACCTTGATCAGGTCATACAGGTGTTGGGCCATTTCCAGATAACCTTGATACCTTAAAGTTTGGATCAGGGTGATGAAATCCATTGTCCTCTGACACTGGTTCAAGTCCATCATTGCTATGTTTAGATGAATAACGCCTTTTGCTCTTCGATCTGTGACCATCTATACTCCAATCACAAGTACACAACTAAGAAAAAAAAAAAAAAAAAAAAAAAAACGAATTCTTGAAGACTCGGATAAAAAATTTGCTAACCGTTCTGAATCGACTTCTGAACTGTTTTTGTTAGCTACCTTTCCAGATGAGGAGCTCAGGACAGATCTTCTTTCATCGATCTCCTGTGAGCAAAAGATTTAGTTAGCAACTGATGTACATATTCGGAAGTATGAATGCTTCAATAACTAGAGAAGTGAGGGAGGAGAGATGTAGAGATTCCTGTACCCGAATTTCTTAGTGTTGCCAAGTTGCTATCAGCTCCTCTCATGTCACATTAAGATTGGTTCTCAGTTCATCCATGATGTCAGGTGGTGGTACATCATTGTCAAATAAATATGTCCGTAGCTGTTCTGTGGGAGTTACAAATGACTGGGAGCTGCGTCCACTGTGAAGATCTTCAACAGGCTTTACATTTAACATATTATAACTTGTCAGACAGAAACTTAGTAATAGTTTTCTGAAAAATAAGGAAACTATAAGTAGCTGCATAAACTCAAATATTTCACCAGGTCTTGATAAGTTTGTCTTCCAGGTGGTGACCATGGTGATGGTTCTGGAGGCGGAGGTCAAGAGATGGATGCTACAAACAAAACCAAATCAAGGCACTCTCTCTGTACTTAATTTATTCATGCAAAAGTTCTCAATGAGAACTATGATGCTAACCAGAAGGAGAGTCATGGGTAGGTTTTTCCTTGAATTGCTCTAAGAGAGGAGCTGGATCGGATAACATGTTTCTCCACTTCCAGGTTTAAATAAATGACCCATGAAAACACCAGCTGGCTGCTCCATGAGTTTACCGAACGTCATAGCAGACATTATATTCTTGGGCTGCAACAAAGAGATTACAAGGACAGTGGATGAAATATACACAAGAGATAAGTTTAACTCCATCGAAGATTGGAAGGATATACTTGGACATCAGGAACAAACCTTTCGATTTCTTCGTCTTCTTGAAACTATATCTGAAGTATCTTAAAGCCAAGACTGGTACACATGACCAGGATGAATTGTTTGGTTATTATTCATTACAGAGGCTGGTGATTTTCTCTTTCTAGTCCTTCTAGGTCTCTGCCTTTGTTGATCCTGCATCCGCACCATTTCATCAAACACATTATCAGGCTGCTGTCCATCCTGACGCTGGTCTTGGGAAGGTGGAGATGGTATTAGATTATTCGGAGAAGGTGGTCGAAGATGTGTGGGCTCTCCTGATGTGAAGTCTAAGTCATCTCCCTCAATTTCAAATCTGCCATATCATCCAAAGACAGTGATAAATTGGAATATGATAATGATTCTTGCAACAGACTGATCAAGTATCAGTTATAACAGGAATGAAAGGGCATGAAATTAGCAAGTGACAGGGTTTACAAACTCTATTGAAGAAGGGACATGTAAACACAGAAGAGTGAACTCTCAACCTTTAGGATGGGAATATAAAATCAAATGTTTATATAGTGTATCGTGGAAATGAACTAATGATTCACCTCTAATAGCGACGGTTGAACAAGTCTGCATGTGCCTCTGATGGATCATAACGTTTAGGCAATGTGATGTCCTCAAGATCAGCTGAATGCGAGAAAGAGGGGTCGGGTAAGTTAGGGGATGAACTGATGTGTGTGGTCACCATTAAGATTAACTGAAGAAGGAAGACTAAATAAATAAGAAAGGATTTGATGTAAGTTCTGATGTTGATCTCCTTCTGCTGCATTGTAGTGAAAGGGTTCTCCCACATCTACGTTATCCAGTTGCTGTAAGCACAGAAAACGACAGGGTACAAAAGCTCCATGAGATATTGCAAACAATCCATCAATTATGAAATCTACGCATGCGGCATGCATTTTAGACAAGACACAAGTGGAAATAAGTGTATTTGTTCTTTCAGTGGTAACTAGATCATCAGAACTGTAACAAATTCGATGTAGCCTAGCAGGTGCCTAGAAATAAGTGTATTTGTTCTTTCAGGTTAACTGCTGGCCTCCTGTACAATAACTAGCCCCATATACAACATAACCAGGATAAAGAACAACGGTGGGTGTGTAGATTATAATTTAGGGTGTGTGGATTTCACTTCTCTTAAATAATCATCTTAAATAAACTTTGAAATTTTATGTACGATAAATAGTGAAATGAATGTGTTGCCATTTCTTTTTTTTCTTTTTCGAAAAAACCATTTCTTTTTCTAGAGATAGTGTCAATGTATGGCAAACATTAATGTGTTGCTTCCATTTAGTTTATTTGTAAAGAAAAAAAATTCATAAATGGAATGTAAAACATTAAGGTACATATTAGTAAGAGAAAAATTCAGTTTAGTACCTGAACTTTGGTGTTAAAATCAGTTCAGTCTCTTGGTTCGAAAATTCATCTTTTTAGTCTCTTAACTCTCAAATGACTACACTTTAGTCCAAATTTTGATGTTGGCTCTGAAAATGACGTCAGGTGTTGTCTAAGCAGTTTGATTGTCTAATATTTTTCAGAATTATGCACCTATTTGGTTGTTACGCAGTAGCTTTTATTGACAAGGTTGAATGCAAATTTAAGGGGTTTTCCCTTATATGTTGTTAAGTTCATTTTTTGGTGATTTTGCTTGTGTTACTTTAGTAGATAATTTTGGAGTTTAAGGTCCGGTGTTGTTAATGTGTGGAAGTTTGGATTCAGTTTGATTTTTTTTAAGAAGAGATTCGTTTTGGATTGTATCAGTCCTTTTTTTTTTTTAGTCATTTTCGGAGCCAACATCAAAATTTGGACTAAAGTGTAGTCATTTGAGAGTTGAGAGACTAAAAAGATGGATTTTCAAAACGAGAGACTAAACTGATTTTAACACCAAAATTTAGGGTACTAAACTGAATTTTTCTCTATTAGAGTATTAGTAAAGTAAGAAATCCTAGACATGATTTGTATTATAAGGATTTCTTAAAGGAGAAGGATCAATTTATGTTTCATTCTATTAATATCCGATCTTCATTAAAGCTAATTAAGCCTTTTTAAAATTTGAGAGGGTTCGCCCTTAGCTAGCTACGCCATTGAATGCAAACCAAGATTTAATCTTTCCAGTAAAACAAAGCACCTGAAATACATGGCCAATTAAAGGTTTCTTAATTTTTCTTGTCAGGTGTTATTATTATTATTTTTTGAGGAAATTTTTTTTATTTTATTATTATTATTATTATTTTGAAACAGAGGATTTTTCTTTTTTCTTTTTCAGGGTTTTGGTTTAAGTAAGCAGAAGGTATGACTAAAGCAAAGAAATGTTGACTGTGTTTCAAAATTTTGTAGCCGTTGGGAGGGAGGGGCAAGATGCAGAAAACGCAGCCCACGAGGACAGCCTGGACCCGCGTCAATAGAACGCAACGGTGCCGTTTCATTCGCCATTATAAATAGAACCTCTGTCTCTCTCTTTCTCCCACCCAATATTTCCGATCTCTCTCTCTCTCTCTCTGCTTTTCTGTTTCTGAAATTCTCTCAATCGTTGATCACGGTGATCCTCTGTCTCTCGATCGACTCCGCTTCCCCGATCCGACGCCGAATCCATTTCGCTCTCAATCGATCGATTCCGCTTCCGCTTCCCAGATCCGACGTCCATCTGCAAGTCTGCAACCCAACCTGGGTTCTCTGAGACGACTTAGGGTTTTGGGCGGTTTGGATTGTTTGATCTGATCTCATTAATAAGAGCTTGAATTCATTCTTGTACTAGTTTTGGTTTCTATTTTTGTTTGCAGGTTAAAAGCCCCTTGGTTTGATTCAAAGAAAGTTTGTATCTTTGATTTTATTGAAACAAGATTGTATCTTTGAGGTTTATGTAATGATTCAACATCAATAAAAAATACTACTATTTGATATTATTCATCTCTGTTTGTTTCAACTTCTGCTCTTTGCAATATCTTTCTTTAATTTCAATACCAAAAAAAGGAAAAAAAAACAAAGGAAACATTGATGGGGCTTCTGCCTGGCCAAAGGTTCTGTCCCATGGACGATGAGCTGCTGCTCCACTACCTAAAGCCCATGGTGAATGGGAAAACTCTTTTGCGACTCCGATCTTTACGGGAATCTAGAACCATGGCAGATTTGGCAAGAGTTTGAATCAAGACATGTTAGTGACTTGAGGAAGAACAAAGACATGTACTTCTTCACCAAAAAACAAGAAGCTCGGTTCGCGCACTTGTCGCAAAGTTGGGACTGGTAGTTGGAAAGGCCAAGGTGCTGGCAATCCAGTGTATCTTCTTGATGAAAATGCCGACCCAACTACCACCCTTCTTGGTTTGAAAAAAGCCTACACATACGTTAACAGGAACTCTGTCCACCATGGCCACTGGGTCATGTATGAGTTTCAACTACATAGCTCACAGATCACACAACTCACTAATGACTCTGTTCTTTGTATGCTCAGGAACAATGATGAACTGCCCAAGAGAAAGAGGCACCAAGAAGAAGAGGGGCTTGAGGAGCAAAGTGTTGAGGTTTCTGCTGGTGATAGTCATTTGAG
>NC_020495.1:17858430-17898636 GCF_000184155.1 Fragaria vesca subsp. vesca
AAAGGCCAAGGTGCTGGCAATCCAGTGTATCTTCTTGATGAAAATGCCGACCCAACTACCACCCTTCTTGGTTTGAAAAAAGCCTACACATACGTTAACAGGAACTCTGTCCACCATGGCCACTGGGTCATGTATGAGTTTCAACTACATAGCTCACAGATCACACAACTCACTAATGACTCTGTTCTTTGTATGCTCAGGAACAATGATGAACTGCCCAAGAGAAAGAGGCACCAAGAAGAAGAGGGGCTTGAGGAGCAAAGTGTTGAGGTTTCTGCTGGTGATAGTCATTTGAGCAGCGATGCATTGGTGGTTGAGGAGCCGCAAGAGCAATGCCTTCAAGCGCCAGCAGTCACAGCACCATTCTTCAATGGCGCTGATCTAGAACAATGGTACCTCAACCAACAAGTAATGGAGCCAATACCACCATTAATAGAAGCTGAGCAAGAAGCTGGACCAACACCTTTAGAAGATGAGCCAGCTGTTTCATTGCAAGGGTCTGAAAGTTTGGCTGTGCAACAACCAGCAACTGAACTACAACAAAGGGAACACTCCCAGATCACAACTGAGCCTCAACAAAGAGAAGAAAAATTGACTCAGCAATGTCAGGATATGCCAACCTTTGTAGCTAATGAAACAATGACTCAAGGGGAAGTCGATGTGTATGATGCGAGTTTGGGGGATGTTATGGTTGGCGAACACTGGAGGGAGAGCCTATTGAATGATGAGCAGCTAAATAGCTTGTATTTGGGCGACTGGAATGATGATGCTTTAGATTTTAGTGATTTTCAGTGGTAGTGATTATGTAGCTAGCTAGTGGTAGTGATTCTGTAGCTAGTTAGAAGCTTTTATAAATGTATATATGATACTAATCTAATGAATTAGTTTCTGTCTCTCAATGAATTTTCAGATTTTTTTTACACTCTTAATCATCCGACCATGTTGTAACGATCCATGATTGAGACCCCCCCTTTGAAAGAAGGATCCCCTGATACATGCAGGGCTCTCCCCAACATGATTCAGTGATCAACTGGTCCAATTTTTAGATTCCCTCCAGGAAAAAATAAAAACACCAGCTAACTGAGAATGATTATTCAACTAATTCAGTTAAAATAAAAAGACAAGATCAACATTAAGGATGACTAAAAGATCGATTTGGCCAGCTTTTATGTAATAGAGGTACCTTGAATACAAGAAGATCACTTGGTTACACCATCGTGCCATCAAGGGACAGCTTCCCTGCTAATTTAGAGATAGTGCCTGTGTGCGCTGATTTTGTGCTTTATAACCATGTATAGAACAGACCTTCCAACCCCTGGAAACAGCCATCCAATTTATCATCAGTAGCTTTCTTGTTTTGCTTTTAGCAGCATACATGTACTGTGAAAGTGCAACGCCACAATTGCAAATATGCCAGCATGTTTTTATAATAATATGAATGACCAAGAGCTTACCCTCTTTGCAACATATTCTCAACATAAAAAACATATCACCAATAGAGAAAATAAGTATGAATGGAGATCTAGTATATATATGACATAAACATTGAATATGTAAACCAAGTGGAATCCGCCCAAAGCATTGACTTGCAAAATACATACTGAAATTACAATTTTATCAGTAAAAGAAAATTGAAATTGCAAATGAGATTTTGCGTTTTTTGTAATTGTTGAAATTACAACTGCAAAGTGCAACTTTTGAAAAGATAAAGACAGGAACAAGAAATTTTTGCCCAATTAAGATAATACCAAGAGCCAGAAAAAATAAATGAAAATAATGCATCAATTCATACCCTTTGGATTTGTGGTACTTTTCTATCAAAGCAGCCGAACATGCATCACGAGATCGACCATCCAAAACCTATGAACATGAGAAGGATATTATTTAGTGCACATGTATTTGAATAACATTAATTGTAACATAGGCTTCGGATGTGTTGAAAAGTATAACCTCAAAGGAAATCATGGTTGGCCGCTACATTTTCTGAACCAACAACTACCTGAAACAATCTTATTAGTTTCCATATGATGTGTATTTGAAACTGTGCAAAGGTAATGACATTTCAGACATCACACCTTAACTGGATTAGGAATATAGGAACCATGAACTCCTGAGCTAAATGATGGAGGCCATGTCGCACAGGACATCACCATTTGGCGAGCTGCAGAGTCAAGAGATGTCTATCAGTAGAATGCAAACGCCTAAGAAAATTAAGAATAGCAGGCCCTACACTCGGTATACGGAATCAAACATAAGTACATTCACTAGTCCTTATTTGAGGTTTAGAGTTAAACTGGATGTTTTTCCAAGAATATCATGTACTCAAACTACTCATGGTATTCTCTTATGTAACAACTGAGAACAGGCTGGGAGTAAAAGGCATTGCTTCTCATCTCGCATTAGTAATGTACCACTGTTATCATTATATTCACATACATTAGAATTATAAAATAATCGTTATAATCTCTACCATAAACCTTGGAAAAGAAAAACAACCTTTCATCTGGATGGCAGTGGAAAACCAGATAGTGGTTGGAAAATGAAAAAAAATAAAATAAAATTGAAAAAGATATTATACCACGTCTGTCCCAGTATATAGCGGACTTCAGGTTCAAATCTCATGTCAAGCATTCTATCTGCTTCATCAAGGACCTACAGAATATTAATGGTTAAAAAGAATTCGCACCCAAACTATCGCTGACAAAAATAATTTATCAAGCAACACAAGAAGTTGCAGATACAATGTTACTGCCTGCTAGCATAAAAATAACATGTACTACAAATTTCACTAGACATCTAGTAGAATGCACTATCAGTCGATTCCTGACGCTGGAGGAGCTGAATAAAAAGAGTATAGCCCACCTACCTAAAGACATACGAATGATTTCTATCATTCCAAGAACTTATCATTCTGCTTTGCTCTAAGATGGGCAGTTGCAGGACAGGTCAAAGCTATGATGATCTCTGGATATTCCCTACCAAACCACGATTCCACAATAGCTAAAATAATTTTTATACTGGACACTTGACAGCGTAATAAACTTGACTCCCTTTTAAAGAGAATGGACAATCATAAAATCGAATTCAATTACAGAAGCCAGCAACAAAAGTCACCGTAACAAAAGGTAGGCATATGATTGAAGTAATAAGATGCAGCAACTAAATGTGAGAACCAAGACACGATTCGGAAACAAGTCACAGCAGGAACTCTGTATACTTACCGCAAAAGATACTTCCTTGAAACTTGGAGCGTGCAACCAGTGAGTGAACCGTACATCCAGCCAATGCATTGGCCCCCATTCGGTCTTATCGTCATACCAGCAAGAAATGACATTGCCCTCCTCTGCAGTCTGCAAACCGTTAATGCATCAAGAAGCTGACAAGAAATGACATCCATTTTGCAATGACAGATAATCAACAACAGGACTAGCTACCTTGGAATTCAGTCACTAATATAGTGTACAATGAAATTGAGTTCCAAAATCTTTTTATATATTCTTGATCATCAAACATCTAGTAACTTATAGTCTTATACAGTGACTAGGAAACATACATTATACATATTTACATGAGTTGGTCTTCATCAGAGTCAGCAGATGTTGCTTACTGAAAAGATTTTTTAGATGATTATATAATGATCAACACTCCTGTACACTAGCATACCAAATGTTAAAATAGTTTCACAATTCAGATATCATATAATCAAAAAGGCAGGATCTAAATTACAAAATCTAGTTGCTGATTTTGGGGGGGAGGGTTTTCTCTAATTAAAATAGCATGAAACAAAATCTTTTCCAATCATTAAATCATCCTTCATCACATAAACAGAATTGAATGATCCCGTAATATTGATGCTAATGATAATGCAATAGGCTGAGGATACTTTTTTCAATTAAAAAGAAAAAAGACATATCTTACCACACCAGATTTCAGAGAAGATAATTGAGGTACCAACAAACTGATTCCACACCACATCTGCCACCACAACATAAGAAGGTGATTACTTAACCACTAACATAGTCATTAGTCCAAATAATACAATTTGGTAGATCTCCAGTGTAGTGTAATTGCATCAGCACAGGATAACCGACATGTTAATATGGAAATCTTAAAACCCAATAAAACTTGCAAGCCTCTATTTCAGACAACAAACGAAAAACAACAAGCTAACAACAGTTTCATACTTCCCTTGTTGGCGCGAACACAAGACCTCTGTCTTCCACCATAGCTCCATTTCTCTTCAGCTCTTCTTCATTGCTTTCGCTCTCTTTCGTTCTTCTTCTTCTTCCGTATTCTTCGTATCTGTGTTATGGTAAGTTTCACTGTCAGTAGAAGAAGCCAATTTTATTCCTTTTGTTTCACTAGTCAATTTATATTAGTTGGAACACCTTTATCCATTTTATTTCCTTTTTAGATTTAATGGCACTCTTTTTATATTTTATGGTGTTTAACTGCTTATTATATATTTTTTTTCCTTTTATTTCTCTTTTTCATTATAGGCTTCTTGCATGCCTTGAACGTCTTACGTATGTGGTGACTTCGTTATTTTGCCGACCTTCCAAACTCTAGTGGCATAATGAAATTTAGGGATTCCGAATCAGATTTCATGCGGCAAATAGTAAGAAAGTTGTAATATTTGTTATGATGCTTCTTTTTTATAGAGTTATTTTTCGGTTATATGAACAACGCTTTGTAATGCAACATATATGGGTACATGTTAAAAATTAATAAGCTAAGAAAATATATGCACATATTAGAGTTACTAAATACTAATTATAGCTTTCAGTTTTCCATAATTCATCAGTTTATATTATGATGATGATGGGCACAATAAGAAGTACTGCCTCGTACTTAAGTACTAATTCAAGTTAATTTATCATTCTAAATAGTTTCCTTTCTTCGAATGTATTGAAGTCTTCCTCGTCTCTTAATTTACTATATACTATTGTTTGGTTAAATATTCATAAACATTGTGAACAGTGTGTGGACCTTTTTACCATGTTGATGGATTGTATAATTCTGTATTTACCTTTTGTTTCAACTCTAGGTATTAAAAAAAAAATTACACCGCTTCTCACTCTCTCTCACCCAACATTTATCCATCTTTCTCACTCTCTCTAGACTCTTCTCGAAAGAGCTCTAACATTTCTCACAAAGCAGAAGAGTCTAGAGACATTAATATATATATTACTGCAATAATTTATTACCCCGCTGTTGCATGAAACTATTTCTGTCATTTTCTCTTCTGCTTTGTATACGTACAAATCAAAACAATTGAAACATTTATATTTTAGGTAGAACACAAGACTAGATGTTTTGTTGTATAAAAGTTGTTTTTATGATAGTTGTTATACATATGTGGAATATGCATAACGTGGATGCAACAACGCGCTATATATTATTTGTTGGTTAACTATTAATAAGCACTATTCATGTGAATAGTGTGAGGACGTTTTTACCTTTGCTTTTTTAGCTGTAAATCTGCATTTGCCGTCACCTGTTTCTCTAGCTATTTCTTTCTTTCTCATCAACCGTATCGCCCTTTCTTTCTTCGTCCTACACATACTCGGGTGTTCCAGAAGTTTCGGGGAGATGGTGAGGGAGAGAGACGTACTCACCCTTTTTTGATCAGTTTCTTTTGCTTATGTAGAAGTTTGGGCTTGGGAAAGGGACGATTTCAGTCGTTCCTCTTGTTCTCTGCAATGCTCGATGTGTTGATACAATAATTTTATATATAGTTTTATGAATTGCAGTAACATAATTTTAAATAATTTTAGAGAAATGAAACTATGTCTTATTTTATTATCTTAGTTAATAATCAAGTCATTGTCATTCACTTCTGTCATTATCATAAAACTATCGTAAAATAAAAGCAATGCACAAGAAAACCCGTTGCAAGCCACGGTGACCATTGCTTGTCTCCTAAACTTGATGATTCCATACTTGATAATCGATACTTGACGATATCCTGCGCATGCAACTAATCTTTTGAACATATAATTCCTCTAATTCCTCGGATTGAACCAATGTTTCAAGAAACTGCTGAAGATAAGCTGAATGTAAACCTTCCCGTGAGACTGTTGCTTCAGCCACCAAAACATTGGTATCCCCAATACTTTTAGAAGCAGCCATATGAGGGTTACCGAAATGATCTCGGATAACAAAACCAATACAGGCTTTCCCATGGTGAACCGAAACATCAAAGTTCAGTGTGACAAAACCAAGATCAGGAGGAAGCCATTTCAGCAAAGACAAACTAGAACGAGAAGAACAAGTGGTACGATCATTGACCGAGCTATAATTAGACAAAAAAGGTAACATCATGGTAATAACAGCAATACTTTCAAAAAAATAGTAATAACAGCAAATAGCATTAGCAGGGGCAACAAGAAACATATATTAAGAGCTCCAAGGTCATTAAGAAAGCCTTTCGCATAAAGATATTACTCACGTACAGAGATAAAGAGATCTATCCTTGAACAGCGTACCCATTTTTATCCCAGCTTCCAAAAGAAATCTCTTCATCAACAAGGCATTGGACTTGCATCCTACCATCAGTCCGGTAGGTGGTAGCAACACAGTCCACTATAATTCATCATATTAAATATTGCGAGTTAAAAGGCCATTTGTTTTCACTAAACTAGTGCCCCTCAGTTTGCCATTAGGCTTGCAGAGACTTCTTCTATTCAATGCCTATCTCACCAGTGTCCTTCCTCAAAACTTGTAGCCATTCATCCAGTATAGCTATTACACCATTTACCATAAAAGCTACAAACCAACTTACAACACTTCCTCCCACGTCCCAGCTCCTAACAGTGTGATGCCAAGTGTAGTTTTCAAGCCTGCCCACCCCACTTCATTCAAATCCTGATAAGTTCCATTTTATGTGAGAAATTCAGACAGTGCCTTTTTGAGGAGGTATGCATCATATATTCCTATTCTTCAGCGCCAGGTCTCTTGTATTTTGCAATGAAACAGGCTGCTCTCTTATCCGAGATAAGAGGATCGAGACCTGCTCAGTTGCTATGTCTAGCCTCTCCCTAGACTTCGCAGATTCTGTTACCAGAGTCGATACTATACGTTGTAACAGTTCTATTCTTTCTGCATGATCACTTGGGACACTATAAAGGAGTTTTGCAGAAGGCGTGCTGATCCGACGCCAACGGACAGGAAGATATCTATCCGGGATTTCAAAGCAATTTCCCGTAGAGAGAACTCGAAGTGCATGCCGACAAAGGATCCCTGAGAACTCAAAATGATGGCAACTGCAAGTTATGATGCCTTCCCGAGGAACCCAATACACTATCCGGCCTCCATCACCTTTTGTGTGATGCCGAACAAGAAAACCATCATCCATCTGAAAAGATGCATAGTGAGCAGCCAAAACAAGTTGTTCTTGAAGCTTTGAGAAAGCATAAGGAGTAAGAACAGACGCAGCATGGGATTCCATCGGTGCTCCTGTTTTCAGGCATATATTTTGGAGATTCTGTTGCATTGTTTGTTGTTCTCCAGCTTGATCTTTAAAATCCACAGCAACAGCCACCTGCTCATGAAAAACAAACTAATTAATAGTAGACAGAAGCCTTTCCACCAAAGAAAGGAAACACATCAGTGCACTACATCATCATAAATGCAGAAGATAAGTTAAAATTACTGTTGACTTATGAACTTGAGAGCTCCTCTTCAGAGAAAGAGGCAGCGGTACAAAGTCGCTAATTTTATGATTTATATACTAAATGCACAGTGACTACCAACATATATGAGATAAGTTTCAGTTACAACAGTGTGGGCAGATAAGAATAAAAAAAAGGAACAAAAGAAATCACAAACCAATGTCAGGTAGTCCAGATTCCAATTTTCTTAATTACCTAAATGTTAAATGCAAACAAGATAAACAATATAGGCCTATCCACAAGTAAAAGATATACATAGATATACTCCAAAAAAAAAAATTACCTAAAAAAACTCAAATAAACAATTATAAATGGTCCGTGTGGTTTGGAGTGACAGAAAATTTTGAAGAAATGTGTTAATTGAGGTTGTTACTGATTTTTTTATTTTTTATTTTATTTTTATTTAACGTGTGCTAAAATGGAATGAGACATACTACAGTGTGGAAAACAAAAAATCAGATAGAATTTGGATGGTCAAATATTATTGCTCCATGCTTCACCCAAGCATGGAGTCTCAGGAGAATTCAATTTAAAGATATATTCATTATGATCCCTCATATTTGGAAGCTGTACTTTAAAAATCATAAATTAGCTGAAAAATTGGAAGATCCATTGGCTGGTGCACCAAGCACGCACGCTCAAATGTCTTGCATTTTCAGAATTAGAAGGTCAAGTTATTGACCAGAAGAAGCACCTTACTGCAGCTCTACACTTCTCCTATGTTGTTACTGCTATTGTTTAACTTATAATTGTTCCTCTCTGTGTGTGTGTATGTGTGTGGAAGCTATATATTCAAATGTTTAAATGGTATATAAGATTGTACTGAAAACAAATGGAGTACTGAAATTAAATTGGTTGTAGATGAGAAGACAGGACAACATACTTGTTCAATGAAGTGCGCCAGCCTACTTTGTGCACTTAAAAATCGTTGGATGAATGCATTAATTGACTTTGATTGACCAATTGTAGCCATTCCTGCAAAGAAATGGCTTCTCAAGAACGGTAGTGCCCAAAGTGAGCGCAGATCATACAAGTTGACTATGTGCCTGTTAGACTGAAGCCCAAAAGAATTTACCAAGTCCGTCCACCCTAGTTCGAAATCCTCTATGGCCTCCAGATTGTAAATGCCATAAAACTCACTCTTCCACTCATTGTAACGTTCACCCAAAACAGCATTGAACCAAGATGGAAACTTCGCAACTATCATCCATACACATAGTGCGTGTTTAGTTGTTGGCATATCTGCGCTGATTGCTTCTTTCAGAAATAAATTTTGATCAGTTAATATGGTCTGTGGTGCCTTCCCATGCATGAACCCCAGGAATGCCTTCAATAGATTCAATACAAAATAGAAAACAACTGTAAATCTGGGAACAATAAGATTTCATAATGAAGATATACATGTAGCATGTGCTAGATGTTCAAACCCATAAAAATTTTATTTCAAACTGGCTAACTGGAAGATATCCAATGTATATTGAACACAAAAGAGGTATGATCTGCAATTACTGAGCAGCAAGAAGAAGTTCCCCGTTCATATAAATAGGACTACATAAATTTGATACACAACATGCTCCCTAATATTCTAAAAGTTGCACTACGAAATTTCAAGCAATTACTTGATTCAAGGGGAAAAAAAAAAATTGGAATTTGGAGAGAGGGGGGGTGGGGGTGGAGAGGATCACAACCACCTTTATGCGTGGTCTAAAACCTGACATGCCAATCCTTGAGAGACTACCCCTGCCAATTTAAAGTAACCTAACCACCCATCCTATTTATAATATTACTCAGATAGAACATACTTCCTTCTCACACTATCCACTATCATAATTTACTGATTAGTGACTTAACTACTTAAAGTAACATGTGTGCAATATTAGGTGACAGTGGGATGATTGATGCAAAATAAAATACACAGACATGTATACACATATATTGTGACTCACCTTCAACGCCCATGAAAATGACCTGACACTTTCCTCTCGTAGAAGCACACAGCCAAAGAAGCAAGGCATACCGTAATTATTTATTCCAACCCATATCCCAAGTGGCATGTCAAATGCAGTTAAGCGATGAGTAGTATCAAACACCACTGCATCTCCAAATGTCTCATACGACTGTACTGAGGATGCATATGACCATGCAATATTCTCTAACCGATTCTTTGAGTCAATTGTGTACTCAAATTTGAAGTTTCTATCCTTCTCCTTGATATTTCTGCACATTTTTAATAAGTCTATGCTCTCCTCTTCCAGATCTAACTTCCTAAATGACTGGAGTAAATTTCTGACATCCTTTTCAGTAAAGGGTAAATAACCTGGTTCGACACACTTCTCAAGCTCCATGAGCCTCATCATTTGCTGTACTGAAATTCCTGTCTTGGCAAACATAAGGATCCGGCTCTTATCAGATTCGGTTATAGTTCGGTATGCAGGAAGAAAACGAACTTGGTTTGGCTCCAAGAGTTCATGATTATGGTGGTTCGTGAAACCAGTCACACGCCATTCCAATGATCCTAATTCTGTTGTCTTGCTTATCCGCATGTATGCTTGACATCCACATCGGGAGGACTTTCGATTTCTTCGAGGCTTGCTTTCATTGGATGTTTTACTCGGAGTATTTCCAGCACGGTGGCAGACAAAGTAGCGTCTTGTAAGTCCCTTGCCCACCCCATCTTTCCCCTCTGTACGGTGTCGCCGGATTGAGAATCCACATTGCTTTGCAAATTCACTATAGTACTCATAAGCTGCATCATGAGTAGCAAATCTTTTTCCAATATATGGAATCACATCGTTTGTAGTCTCCAGTGAGAGCCTAGTTTCATCAAGTGATTCCTCACTGCTGCTGGTATCATCCAAAGAGAAAGATTGTCGGTCTGAGGGATCATCATAAACCACCAACATTACTCCAGCCTCTTCAGACATATACTCCCATTTTTTATGCTTTACGTGGCTCTATAAGCTGCATCTGTTATTGTAAACAAAACAAGTATTAATGACTGAATCCACCGAGCAGACATATGAATACATTCTAATAAGCAAAGCATCTAATGAATGTCAGATCGGACACGATTAAGTACTGGATTGTCCCAAGAGATGAATCGTGGACAGCATACGTCACAGCCCAAACCTGGGGCTATGAATATTTTGGGGAATTAAAGTGGAACTCAGTTTTTTACCATGAAATCTGAAATGATATTCTAGTTATGATCAAATGAATTTGTTCAATGACTATTAGAGTTATACATGGGTAGCAATATATTCTGTGAGCCAAAAGTGCTAGTATGGAAACTTGGAAAGCAAACTGAAAATCTGTAACAGTGTTTGTCAAAGCACTTTACTTACAAACCTTCCATCACTTCAGTGTAAAAGGAATGCATCAGATTAACCTCAAATCACAACTTCGTGAGAAAATATAATATATATATATATATATATATATCAATGGTTTGATGCAAATCACACATTTGTAAGAAAACATAATATAGTTTCATGTACACCTAGAAGAATTTCAGAAATGATTTCTAATAGGGTAGTTTTGCATCAAGACTAAAACAAAAAGGTAAAATAATTGAGCGTATGAAAATCGGTTATTACCTATATCTAACTCCTTATGAAAATCAAAACAATAAGAATAGCAAGTAACGGAAATTTGTTCCAAGTTCACAATTGAGAAGCTATGTTTCAACTTTTAAGCATATAAAAAAAATGAGCCAATTGTTATCCATATAGCAGTTGATAAGTAAGGTTATAAATAAAATGAGTAAAGACACTGAATTGAGGAGCTTTTATGAATGAGCTATAAACACAAATGGACATCAAGCATGAAATAAGAAATAATTTACCAGTTTGAAACAAAACAGAAATAGACTAATTTCTCAATACAAAAATATCAAAATTGTAAGGATTATTTGCTGCAAATAGAACAAAGGAAAGAAACCCAGTGCAAAAGTGGAGATGGTATGACCCAGAGTCCTTTTGTGAGAGAAGAAAAAGAAGGTGTGCTCTTGGTAACTAAAGCCTTGTATGAATATAATTCCAAATTTGCAGATTTTAAATAAGACCCAATAAGGATTTGAGACATCTAAGAAATGTTCATTAAGAAAGCATGTCAAGAGTTTTGGTTTCCCTACCGAAATCCAGCGAAAGAAAGGCTGAAGCAGAACAGCTGGGACTCCAATTTCAGATTCCTGGGCAGTGAATAGGCATCACGATTGGAGCGCTATTTATTTCCAAATTGAGTCTCTGCCTTTGGAGAAGAGATATCAGTATTGTCTTAAAGAGTAAAGAAAAAGAAGAAAGACTGGCGTGTATTGTCTCGTAAGGTAATGGGTACACAGTTATTAAATATATAATTACTGAACATGGGTATTATTATTATTATTATTATTTTTTCGGAAAATGGGTATTAATTATTTATTTATTTTCAGAAAATAGGGTTTTTTGTGTTTACAAATTTAGTCATGTATTATTATATAATTTCCTCTTAGATACAGGATAAAATGTCTCATGTACGATTATTTGGACAATTTGGTACACGAAATTTTTTTTTTTTTTTTTTTAGAAATAAAAATTGCTTTGAAAAGCAATCTCAAAAATAAGATCTAGGAATTGTGATACCTCTCTTCAACCCAAACTTGAGATACAAAAAACATATGTGTTTTTCTAGCTAACTCATGTGTTATTTGATTACATTTACTACTGAACATATATCTGAAACAAGTAAAGGAAAATATTTTACATTTGTTCAACCAAAACATCTTCAACCGAAAAATCAACATCACTTGCATTCAGCAATTCGAGAATGATATGTGTCGACTGAAAACCTGCTTGGATAATAGTTTGTATACTTGACACTCAATACTCATTCAAACTACCCTAAAAGAAACTTAATGAGAAACTTTATTCACGTGTTACAATTAATGTACACCACAATTTGATTTTTGATACTTTTTAACTTTAAACTTTATGTCTTGTCCTTATTTTCTCTGTCGACCTTCCAATTCGCCGCACAAGTCGTCACTTTGCCTTCGTATATCAAGAACTCGCTCTGTAACCAAAGCCTAGATCACAAAACCGTATATGAGTTCGTCTATGTCCTTGAGATCGAAAAGATGCAGCTCTCCGCCCCCGAAATAAAAAATAAAAAGAAAAGAATAAAGGAGTTGCAACTTGAAGGCAATGTGGAGTACAAAATTTCATTTCCCAATCAAACCAAAAATAAAAAGAATAAAGAAGAGAGACTTGGTTGTATGTGTTGTAACGGTTCAGATGCAAAGGCATGGAGAAACCGGGGAGAGTAAAAAGGAAGCACCTGATCCCAGCATTTAATAAAGGAAACTGATTTGGACTATAAAGGCCAGAATTATTCAGAATCATGCCACACTGCTCACTAGACAATGTTTCACTCTCTCCGATTGACCACCAGGTCCTCCTCCCTCAGACGACTCATCTCCGCCGCGACCGCCGCCGCCAACGGAGTCTCCGTCTCCGGGAGAAGAGGTTCTCTCGCCCAAGTCCACCAGCAGCAGCGGCGGCACAAGTTCAGCAGCGAAGGCGGAGGAGAGTACGAGCACATAAGGGCGGAGGTGAACTGTCCGCGATGCTCGAAGCAAATGGTGGTTCTGTTCTCGACGCGGCCGCTGTCGATTACGGGAAGAGAGACGGGGCTTTACCAGGCCGTCAATCTGTGCAGCAATTGCAACACCGCCTTCTATTTCAGGCCGTCCAAGCTCCTCCCTCTTCATGGCACTTTCCTCGAGATTGGCAGGCTTAAGCCTCAGCCTCCCCCGGCCGATTCCGAATCCTGCCAGACTTCCTCGCCGGCGATGGACTTGCCCACCCCCAAGGAGATATGTAAGGCCCTTGACGACTTTGTTATCGGCCAAGAAAGAGCCAAAAAGGTTCGGTTTGGTTTTGATTTTGAATTCCAATGCTATGTGTGTGTGTGTTCAAGTTCATTTTTCATTCTGCATTCTAATGCTGCTCTATTGCTGGGTGTTTGACAGGTGCTTTCGGTTGCGGTTTATAACCACTACAAAAGAATACGGCACTCCTCCCAAGAGAGAAGAAGGTTAGTTCAGGCTTTTAGCACTTGGATATGGTTGTTGTTGTTGAGATGGATGTGTTCTTGATTGACTTTGCTATAGGACTACCAGGGCTGGTGTATATTCAGTTGATTGTAAACCTCACAGTGTTGATACTGATTCTGTTGAGTTGGAGAAGAGCAATGTGTTACTGATGGGCCCCACTGGTTCAGGTAGGATCAGGGTTGTTAATAACATGTTTGCTTGTGGAGTGTTTTGGTGAGAATTCCCAGTTTTACAGAGATTTTTTATCCTCATTTATAATTCTTTTTTGCTTCGACCAAGGATAGGGAAGACTTTACTTGCTAAAACACTAGCCCGTGTTGTGAATGTTCCATTTGCCATTGCTGATGCAACAACATTAACCCAGGCAAGTGCGCTGTTCAATATTATTTTGCAAATGATGTTCTCAGCTTCATCCTATTGTTTTTATGGCTATCATCGCCTGAAAAAGAAGCATTAACTGTGGTTGAAAATGTTGTATCCTTTGTTATTGACAAAGGGGATTCAGTGTTTAAATATTAGAATGTACAGTGAAGATAGCTCGTACATGCAGACAGACATGTCGATGCATCTCATATAACACTCCTAACATTTGCTTCTGCTACTCTTGTTTCTCTCGCGCTTATTCATATGTGTGTTTGTGAAGGCTCCTGTGACCCTCCACACAAAACCTTTTCCTTTTTCTACTGGATGTACTATAGACCTCAAAGGCCAATCACTTAATGCTCCGACGAACTGTACTCATTGTCATTAAAGTAGATTTCAGAAGTATCCCTGTGGATCAAAAATACTGGATTTGAAGTTTCTTTTTCTTTACCATAATTTTACCAACTTGAAAGAGATTTGCGGAGGTAAACAAGAAGAGTAAAGGAAAAAGAGGAAAAATTGTTGATATTTAGACAGCAAGGAATTCAAGCTTAGGTGTTTTAGTACACTGAAACAATGCAATAAACATATAAATTATGCTTTACTGTTCTTATAATATTGAAATTTCATTCTTGCATTACTGGCTTGACAAGGGCTGTTTTTCATACTAGTTCTGTTCCATGGAAAGGTTCCCTGATTCTCTCATTTTTCCCCATCTCTTCCTCTCCCCTATATGCAGGCAGGTTATGTTGGAGAAGATGTGGAATCAATATTGTATAAACTTCTTACGGTATGTTCAATGATTTTCATGTGTTTCTTATACAATCATTGAGAATTTGGATGTTTACCTCTGTTATCTTACTAAAATACATTCTGATTATTTCAATGTCTCTAGGAAGCTGAGTTTGATGTGGAAGCAGCTCAGAAAGGGATTGTCTACATTGACGAAGTTGATAAGATAATAAAGAAGGTCTGGAAAAAAAAAATTCAGGATTAAATCAATGATTTGTCATTTAACCCTCAGTTATAATAATACTGGTCCTATTTTGCAGGTTGAGAGCTCAAATATTGGCCGAGATGTATCTGGAGAGGGTGTCCAACAGGCATTGCTGAAAATGTTGGAAGGAACTGTAAGTAAAACATCTACATTTTAAGTTAATCTGCATTAATATCCTTGTTCCCCTGTTACTTGTGAACATAAACATGAAAGGATTGCTAGCTTAATGCCTTCTTAGACTAAGTTTGTTAATAACTGCGATAAATCTAGAAAGCAGTTCCTTTGATTTTCTTAACTGATCCACAGTGGCAATCATTCCTGTAACTATGGATACTTTAACTTTACGTAATACTTCCTTTTTCTGTTTTAAAGAACTGCACAATTGAAGCATTCCTTATTGTGAAATTTCTTGTTTCTCCCTTGGCTTGAGTTTCTGGTAGTATTTATACTAATACTGGTGCCATGTTTAGCGGGGTGTATTGTAATTGAATTGTTATGGATTTTTTTTAGTTTGTAACTGTGAAGTATCTTCTTGATCCAAAAAAAAAAAAAAACTGTGAAGTATCCTACTTTGTACTCAACTGAGACTTGCTAAGTTTTTTTTATGAGAAACACAGGACAACTGAGGACAAGAAGTCCTGAGAACAACCTAGGCGATGAGCAACAGAAACAAAAGAAATAAAAAAAGTGAAGTATAAATTGAGACTTCAATCTCCTTTTTTTATTATTATTTATTGGAGCCAAAAGAACACAGAACAACTGAGGACAAGAAGTCCTCAAAACAATATAGGAAATGAACAACAGGAACGAAAAGAGTTCAAAAGTAAGACACCACAGCTCTCCAGTCTAACAATAAGGCTGATAAAGATCAGCCTCCTGTTTTAAATACGTTGCAGTAACACTTGAGCCTGCACATTCCATTTTCAATTTTCATTTAGTTATACGGCCTCTATTCTGTAATGAACTCAGCATCTATCATTTAATGGACCTCAGGTTTGATTATTTCAGTGCAGAAGTCTGTATGTAGAAGTCTTCGTAACCTTGATTGTAATGATGGCATTTGTATTAATTTGTTGTCAGGCCATCGTATATATTTCATCTGCATAGCATTAAGCAAAACATATTGACATATTTCTACTTTCCTTAAGCGGCCTCGCTGGCTTTTTCCAACTGGTCTAGGCCCCCCACCACCCCCTCCCCCCGCTTAGTTCTTCCAAGTTTTTGAATATCCTAAAGACATTCAGGAAAAAGTACAGTACTACATATAATACTGTACATGACTGCTTATTATGATTTTTACCTCAACAGGATTCAGAGACATCTGTTATGATGCTTTCATATCAGGCTGTCAACTTGTTAAATAGGAATAAAATTCCCTCTGTCTTCAAAGTTAAACATTTTTTTACCGACCCATCAGGTAGTTAATGTTCCTGATAAAGGAGCTCGGAAACATCCCCGTGGTGATAGTATACAGGTATGTTGGACCTAAATGTATCTGCTCATTTTTTCTTAACCTCATTTTAGAGGCTTTTTTTTTAGGGGAGGGGTTGTCATGCTCCCCTAATCCTCATATGAAACATGCAGTTTAATACTTTTCATTTCATCATACATTTATCCTTGAAGTTTGACACATTGTTGTACTGTACATCCATCTACTTTATTGTGAATTTTGGCAGATGGATACAAAGGATATCCTTTTCATATGTGGTGGGGCTTTTGTTGGTTTGGAGAAGACTATTTCAGAAAGGTAATGCACTCAAATTTATTGATTATATATTTCTACTTTGAAGGGAGTTTTTATTTTTTATTTTTTATTTTTATTTTTTTATCCAAATGTGTAAATCTTTTCTACTTCCAGACACCAAGATTCTTCCATTGGATTTGGAGCACCAGTTCGGGCAAACATGAGGTCCAGTGGATTGATTGACGCCATAGTGACATCATCTTTGTTGGAATCTGTGAGAATGAAAACTCAGCATATTCTAGGAAATTGTATATTCCATCATTACTTTATGGCTGTTCTTTCTGGGTTGTGCATTATTAGTTTCAAAACTTGAGATGTCCATCTTTATCTTCCACACAAATTTATATCCTTACTCTTTTGCTCTGAGTTATAATAAATTCCAATTTACTGTAGGTGGAAAGTGATGATCTTATTGCTTATGGCCTGATACCTGAGTTTGTTGGGCGCTTTCCTATTTTAGCGAGTTTGTCATCTTTAAACGAGGACCAACTTGTTCAGGTGTGCTCATCTTTACAAGAGTATCTAAATTCTTTTTGTTTTAATTGAACAGAGATGAATTTTAATAATAATTGGAGGACTCACCCTCCAACCAAAAAGTAGTGTTTGTAGAGTCGATGCAGTCTGAGCCACGCTACCGGAGGCCTTGTTACAAGCTCTGAGACTTAACTTCAACTAACAGACTATAAATTACAAGCTCTAATCCTATTATGTCATCTTACTTTCTTAGTTGTTTTTTATGGTACAACTTCTGTGTATGCTCTATGTACCTCTACATATGTAAGTACTGAATGTCCGAATATGATGCCTACTCACACTTCTAGTAGAAATGTAGAATGCAATAAAAACTATTAATAAAATTACAAATGTAAGTGTCATTTAAAACTAGAAGATAAAAATTCCTACTCCTTGATAGTAAAAATTAATGGGGCACAGTTGACACTGTTACTTTCACTTCTGTTTGTCAATGATATTGAAAGATTTTAATATTTTGTCATAGGTACTCACAGAACCTAAAAATGCCCTCGGTAAACAGTACAAGATGATGTTCGACATGAACGATGTAAGCTTTTGAACCATTGCATCTTGCAGTGACAAACTTCCTTTTCCATATCTTCCATTAGCTGTTTTTTTTTTTCTCAGACTTGACAATCTTAGTATGTAACATCTTATTTTTCAGGTCAAATTACACTTTACTGACGATGCACTGAGATTGATTGCAAGGAAGGCAATGGCAAAGAACACCGGTGCAAGAGGTTTGAGAGCCATATTGGAGAATATTCTTACAGAAGCAATGTTCGAGGTATGTGGACATCTGTTATAGGCATTTCAGTGTGTGAAAGAATTTACATAGATTCCTCTATATGCTGCTCAGCTGTTCAGGGATGGAGTTGGTTACATTCATGCCAATTATCATGTAGGGACGCATTTTCTTAAGCTGCAGTAGGGATTAACTGATCCATTTTTGCCCGTACTAGTGAAGTTAGAAACCCCAGCTGATACTCCCTGTTTTACACTGACGGTTGTGTCACCCTTTTCAGTGATGTGAGGCGATATAGACTTGCTTAATCCCTCCCCATTCAATTAAATTGGTAACTTGTATTTGCTTGGGTGAAAAGAAAAAAAAATAGACTTGCTTAATCCCTTACCAATCAAAAACATAAAGTTTGTACATCATATACTTGGTCCTTTTCCTGGGTTCAGTATTTAGGTTATGAAACTAGTTCATTATCATTATGCACAGGTTCCAGACATCAAGACAGAAACCAATAGTATACATGCAGTTCTGGTTGATGAAGAAGCTGTTGGGTCAGTGGACGCTCCAGGACGAGGAGCCAAAATTCTTAGTGGTGATGACATAGCGGGGCAATTTCTTCATGAAACAAAGTTGAGAGAGGACATGGTATGCTTCTCTGGAGCCCCTCAGTTTCAGGAAACTTAACGTGTTCTAGATAGCTTTCTTTTCTCTTCTTTTTTTGTTTTTTGTTTTTTTTTTAGTTCTTCTGCTTGATTAGTTTTTACTGTTCCCTTATACTTTGTCAGGAAATTAGTAAAAACGACAACATCTGTGTATTTTCTTTGACTCAGATTATTCTAGAATAATCTAAGCCCACCATATTCAGATGGGCAGATGACTTTCCACAGTTTCACAGTAGGACTATCACTGTGCATGAGTGTGCCTTTCTTCCCAAACCTAGAGTTAAAAGAACGACAATTTTGAATTTTTGATGAATGAGCTTTAAAGAGATGCCTAAGATAGGTCAGAGTCACTTTAAGAATAAATACTTTATTTGAGTAATATTTGTTTTATTTGTCTGAGACTGACCACATTCACACTATTTTTCTATTACATTTTATCAGAGTATGACAATTATGAAAATGATTTCAGTAAAGCTAAACCAATTGCCAACAATAGGAATATAAAAATATTCTACACATGCCATGCTAATTCGTAGTGATAATGCTTTTTAATAGAATAATGACAGAACCTCTATATATGCTTTCATTACGGCTTAGTATCATTACTATGGTCATTATTGCATAATGTAGTTTTGTGAAAATGTTGTATAACAGTGGCTAGCCTGAACTTGCAGCGAAAGCAGGGGGCAGGTGAAGATGAGTGTTTGCAAGAAGTTTTGGAGCTCCAATCAGGATCCTTTGGCTTGTAATATCTCTGCTACAATGTATGAAATATATGCTCATATAAATATAGTAGTTATAAAGTGAACTTTTGCTATGCCCTTCCAATACAAGTGAGTAGCAATTCAAGAATAGAACATGAATCTTTTTGCCTTGTGTCACCGAGACCAAGAATTTCCTGTATTAGCATTGTGACCTGCTTTGGCAATCTACAAGCATATTTATTGCTTTTAGGCAGAAATAGGCAAAATGTCGCTTGAACGTTGCTTGTAGTATGCTAGTGAGTGTGTTGAGAGTATATTGCTGAACTGCTCCGAGGAAAGTAGTCGGTGAATTAGCACTCCAACAGGTCCTAGTATCCACACACTAGGATAATTTCTTCTATCAAATGTAGTAAAATGGTTGGAACAAAACATAAACTGAATAGATATGTTTTCTTAACTAGTATATTGCTGCTGGACAAACTGATCTCTGTAATCTATGAGAGCTATCAGAATGATTCGGGTGTCTAGGAAGATCAGAACACTAATAAGTGAAGCAGAAACTAACTGAAGCAAACCGAAAACCTCTCGTCATAGGGTGCTTATGCTATGCCTATATCCCCCAACTTTCACAAAACAAATAAATTTGTCATCTGCGATTTCAAAGCATTTACCGTTTTCTTTGGTTTCAGACGCTTCCTTGCAGACTCATACAAAGCATTCTCTGTCTGCAGCCTATGTATAAGCATTCATTATTTGTGAAAGTTGAGGGATATAGGCGTAGAATTAGCTAGAGGTTGTTAAGACAAAACGTGCAATCCGACATATCAGAATTCAGTGTGTACCATGTAACTGTGGAATCCAATTTGTTGCCAAAACTGGGGATTTGAGAACCATTCCCAACATGCCACAACAGGTTGGCGTTTGCTGCCTCAATTTTTTCAAGAAAAGCAAAGACTACTACTCTACCCCTCAACCAGTCAATTTTATCCGTTTGTTGTTGTTGGCAGAACACCTGTATGCATTCAAGTTTGACTTCTACTGTGAAATTCATACATTATGTGAATCAATTTTTCATTCCATTCTTCTTTGTAACTATCTACTCCACATTTTAGTTCACCCACTAAAAGATGAATATCAAACAACACCAAAATGGGAGGCGCAGAAGCCATTGTACTCCGACAACAAAATTTTTAGTCCAATTAACTGTGGTGAAAGCCAACTCCCATTTGATATATATGAAATCAATGTACAAGGTAACACTCTCAATGAGTTCTCACCGTATCAGAGAGTTTGTAAACTTTTGGTATCTATTCTGCGGTTTTGTAAATCACCAGTGCTGTTGGCGCGACCCAAATTATGTTGTTGAGCAGAGAGCCGGGGCCTCAGCTGCAAACCATACGAATCAATAAGAATCAGCAAGAAAGTACAAAGTAAACAAGCCGAGATATAAAATGATGTTGCAGAACATTCCTTGGATATAAACACATAAACTTCAAAGCAAGCAGCATTACATATGTATAAACACAAAATCTACCACCATGACTCTTTATTGTCCACTTAATAGTTACGGTCAGATGATTCCACATGGTCACCCAAATAGTTCCTTATGGTCACACTTAATAACAAAAAACAAAAACAAAAAAATTCTTCTAATTTTTCTATGTGGCTCGACTGGCTCCTAATTTGATTTGAAGCATGTCCCAAATCTTCAGATGGTTTATGGAGAATCTACTCCAAATGGTTGCTGGTCAGACTGGGTATCCAAAGGAAAGTACAGCAGGATATACATTTTCTTTTCTTTGGGACACAATTTGGTCAGTTACCAATCCTATCAATGGGGAAGGACCAGAAATTATTAAAAGAACAAAATACTGGTCACTCCTCTTATTTTTGAGGTCACTCTTATTTTTGAGGTATCGCCAATTTAGTCCTCTTTTTCTCAATTTCGACAGGTCACTTCCATTACCTTTCAATGTCACACAATTAGGTCCAACAGTCTACTTTCCATCCAATTTCACCGTTAAGTTGTTGAGCTGTCATTTTCTCTCATGCCAAGTCAGCTGAATGAAGGGTAAAATCACTATAACACCCTTTGGCTTCTCCAGCAAAAGAATGATGGAAATCCCTCCAAAATTGAAACTATTTCCCTCCAAAATCATTGTGCAAGATAGTCATTAAAATTCAAGCTTCAAGAACTGAAGCATAACTTTTATCAAGAAAAAAAAAAAAAAAGAAAAAAGAACTGAAGCATAACTAAAGGAAACTGAATTAAAAAAACAAATTTCACCTACATTCATCTAAATAGGTCCTTCATAGTACTGTTATTGTCACAAAAAATACATTGCATATTCTTCAAAATTAGCAAGCCAATCAATAAAGTGCTAATTTACCGAAAATAAAAATTGCATCATCCAATTTTTGTTTTGGAGGGATTTCCATCCTTCTTTTGCTAGAGAAGAGGGAAAATAAACCAAAGGGTGTTATAGTGATTTTACCCTTCATTCAGCTGACTTGGCATGAGAGAAAATGACAGCTCAACAACTTAACGGTGAAATTGGATGGAAAGTAGATGGTTGGACCTAATTGTGTGACATTGAAAAGTAATGGGAGTGACCTGTCGAAATTGAGAAAAAGAGGACTAAACTGTCGAAACCTCAAAAATAAGAGTGACCAGTGTTTTGTCCTAAAAACTTATTGTCTAACAGTAATGACTTGGTTGCATAATTGATAGCAAAAATAAACTAGGTTTCTAGGAATGATACACCAGGAACAATAAGAATAGAATTTTGTACAGAGAAAAGAATATTTGAAGCCAGACAGTATTCATAACTCCAGGAACGTGTTAACATTAGCTCATACCGAAGGAATATATTTATGTTGGGTGCATCGGAAAAATGAGCAGAGTTATCTGGCAATGAAAGTTTAGTGGAAGTGCCTATAACATACCGTCTCAACATACTTCAGTTGCTTTAGAACTTCATCTGTTTCCAATTCCTGAGACAGACAAGCAACAGGAGATTACACCAGATAGATATATAGATCAGATTCCAATACCAACAACACAAAAAGAAGAAAAATGAAAGAAAAAACAAAGGAGAGGAAACATGATAGCTAAGGATAACAAACTAATGGAAGTGTGAGCAATGCAAGATAAAACTTATTTGACGACAATGCAAAAGTGAATTTCTTTATTAAGTCTCCGTTTATTTAATTGTTGATATATATGTATTCTAACCACAAACAAGTCCCTAATCTACTACATCTATAAAAATAGAGACATGTGACAATTACAAATATATGAATACCTGAGGCACATTACAGTCAGCTTGGCTTGGATCCCACAGGATAGAGCAGAAGCACTCCCAGTTATTAGTTTGGACTTCAAAGAGAGGAGCCCTGTTATATGAGCTTATCAGTATGTTAATTATATCATAGATATAACAGAACTCTAGATCAGTATTCTACACGAATCAAATTACTAATCCAAATACTTTTGAGTAATCATCGACACTTTTGAGTAATTTTCTACTCAGATGCTTTTTTGCTTCTTTTTTTTTTATATAGACAAAACATTAAATTTTATCAAACCAAATACAAAAGAGAACGAGAACCTCTCAGAGATTCAAAAATTCGGAACAAATACACTAATCATGTTACTGCAGCTGTCCAATTAGCAGTAAAGGCTAAAAGGGAAAAAAATTGAAGCTCTAAGGTGACTGACGCCCATAGAACTGACCAGAAACACACATGAACACCAAGCTCATCCACACTTTGAGAATCTTCCTACTCTGCTCTTGCCAAAAGACAAAAAAATAGCCGGCATTCTTCAACTCCACCAGCTTGTAGCTCCCAATTATCAACTTACACTTAACATTTTGACTCGGATGGTTGCCATTGAAGAATTATACAGGGTTCAATGGAACGAAGAGCTATAGATAAATCAGATTCTGTATCTAACTTATTTTCTTTCGGACAATGTATTTACGTAGAAGAGTTCCCACCGCTGCCCAATTAGCCTCCTGTCTATGATCTAAGCACTTCAAGGACAAAATCTTAAGGACAATTTTCCACTTGAAATAGTATTAGTAGAGTCTGCTCAGATGGACTTCTTGTTCAACTCCTATTTCCAAGCTTAAACCTCTCACTTAATCACCATTCAATACCTTTGAAAACAAGTTTTGCATTTGCAATAAGTGAAATCTTCAGTTTTGTGTTTTTGAACTTAGCCAGTTCTTGTACTTTGCACTGAGCCACTGATCATGCCGAGTATTTACTTCTTATGTTCTCCACCCTCTTCCTGTCATACTACATTATTGAGCTATGACCAATTGACCATAAGCTTTCAGGCCCTACTGTAAAGATTGATACATTTTTAATGATATAAACCTGAAACTCTTTTGGCTTCAGTATAGGTGCCCCTTATTTAAGAAATCATCTACAATCGACTTTATCTCTGTTATTACTCAACCAGCATAGAGCCTGACATTTTTGTATATTGCAACTCAGATCATCAATGCAAGACTACATAAAGCCACCACAAACATCCCTGAGAAACAGACCGCATATACAAGAGTAATAGAAACCCCTGAGAGGGAGAGCACAAAGCCCCACCCACCCAAAGACGGACCCCAAGGAAACACTCCCCAGGACAGACTGGAAAAACCATCCCCCTTGTTTGTAGAATACCAACAGATTATTTACAAAAAAAAAAAAAAAAATTGACTAACCAAAGGAAAAACTGAAGAAGGATAAGATTGCCTGCTGAGTAAATTTTACAATTACCAGTTCCATTCATTCAGATTACTTTTCATTATTAAGGTTAATCTCAACATACTGCATGTGTTTCAATCCTTATTCCTAGAAAAACATTAAACTAAAGATCAAGCATCCTTTATGATTTCCAATTAAATATAAAAATATAAAACTAGATAAATTACCTGCGCCACTTTCCGCATCTTATTCCTTTTTCAGGATCAACAACTTCTCGGCATTGAATCCAGTTACTTATAGGGCGAGCTTTTGAGGGTTTGCTAGAGCTCAACTCCTACAAAGACAATATGTGTCATTACTCGGAATTTCCGAATCCCCAATGCCAAATGGAAAGACAGATTACAAATTAGCAGACACATTGAGGCCTTACATGCAGTCTAGCATGCTCCGAAGGATGTAATTCCAATGGTTCGCCAATGCCATCACTGTATCAAATGAAAATAACAAAAGTTGTTACTGGCAACACATTTGTAAAGAACACAAGGATTCCGAAAAGGAAGATGATGTAATAAGTTTCTGTTCTGCACTGCATGGAAACAAAATTTTCCGTGCAGATGTCTATGTGGGGCAACCAACATGATGCCTGTGGAATACAATTGAGCACAAAGACAGAAATATGGCAAGTACATTCCAACCTAGTGTGCCTAACCAATATACAAGAAAATATTTTCTTAAATTTCTTTTTTTAAATTTTGTGAGCTAATCAGAATGTGGAAAGCTGAATAAATAAATAAATAAACCACATAGTTCTAATAATTCACCAGTAAAACAAACATGCTTCCCAATATAAATTAAACGATATTTATTTAACCTACTTTATAGAAAGTGGGGAAGAAGTACAGAATGAACATACTTGTTTATTGGACCAGACCAGTCATGAACATCCGCTTGAAAACCTTTGCCAACTCGCACACTAGTTCTATATGGTTCAGTGTCTCTCAGCATCAATAGTATGGGATTTACTTCATCCTTAGATGACGCATTCCTGCTCATGACACTAGTGATATTTGGAAATTTTCTAACTCTCTCGTTTAGAAGTGTATGTTTCTCTTTCAAGCAGGAATGACAGAACCATTCATCTATAGGTACTTTCTTTATACGTGGCTGGCAGCATGACATGTGAAATGCCTCTTCACAATTATCACAAATTAGCAGTTTCTGAGCGGTTTCTGAACGATTACAGATTTTGCATGACCGTTGACAGCTCTTACTGGTACTAATGTCTTCAGCAGACTCACAGCTCCTAGTGGTCTGAACTTCCCCGAGCAGCCCATGAGTTCTGAGAATAGAAATGCAGAAATCCTTTTCAGACAGATCTCCCACAGCCTCCATAACTATTGCACTAGAAGAGGAGCACTCAGCGGTTTCATCTACTTCAGTCTTATTGGAGGTGGACACGTTCTCCATATTTGACTTTGATGATGAGCAACTATCATTTACACTGTCTACCTCTAAACCTTTTGGAACACTAGCTTTAGGTGTTTTATCAGAAACTAATTCCTCATTAACAGAGAACCCATGGAAAGACTGTGATTTTAGAACAGTGGACTCTCTATTGCATAAACATGGTCCATTCGGATCCCCTTTTTGAGAATGAACATGTTGGTCTTTACCAGCAAGTGAAGGAGCATCAGAATGTATAAACGAAAGGCAATCACCAGTTCTCGGATATTTCACATCACATGCTGAAAGTATGGTGACGGAGTTTTCGGGTACCTTCCTCCTCTTGTATACAAAATTAGGTGCAGTACTTTCAGACATTATACTAACTGCTGACAGTTCCCCTTTTTGAGAATGAACATACTGTTCCTTACCAGCAAGTGAAGGAGCATCAGAATGTATAGACGAAAGGCAATCGCCAGTTTTTGGGTTTTGCGCATCACATGCTGAAAGTGTGGTTACAGAGTTTTCCTGTAACTTCCTCCTCTTGTATACAAAATTAGGTGCCGTACTTTCAGACATTATACTAACTGCTGACAGTTCCCCTTTTCCGAAATGAACATATTGGTCCTTACCAGCATATGAAGGAGCATCAGAATGTATAAACGAAAGGCAATCACCAGTTCTCAGGTTTTTCACATCACTCGCTGAAAGAATTGTGACAGAGTTTTCTGGTAACTTCTTCCTCTTGTAAACAAGATCAGGTGCATTACTCTCAGACATTATACTAATTGCTGACAGCTGGGAAGAGCTTCTTGGAAAAACAAAGTTGTTTGAATCCTCAGCATTCTTCTTTTCCTCTGAAGATAGTTGAGCATTTCTGCAACTGCAACGATCATCGCATTTTGCACACATCTGCCAAGTTTCAGCACCAGGCATCCAATCACATAAGACATTTTGTAACCCAAAGTTAAATATACAAAATAGAGCAGCCTCAATTGAACTAGGAAGGAAAGTCTGTATCAACATTTTCACCTGAAACAACCTCACTGATATGTTGTTTTAAAAGTCCCAAAACAAATGAGATCCTAACTTCCTCTCTCATATGTTATGTTCTCTCCATCTTACTGCATCAACATTTCATCGAACAAGGAAATGGTAAGACAAACATGCAATTTATCTGGAGTGGATTTACTTTTATAAATAACACATGAACACAAAAGCTTTATTGAAAAAAGAAAACCAGAATTGAGACCATCTTCATCTACCAATCAAACAGTAATATGAGAAACAAATGAATCAATTCCACGGCAAGTTTGTACAAACTTAAGCAACAATAGCTGGCATTCAAGGGATTCCAAAAAGGTAGACAGAAGTATAGAGATACGGAAAGAGTGAAATATATCACAATCAGAGTTACCAGGGAACTTTTCTCATGACCCCAATCACAGGGCATAGCTGACCCAAAAAAATTCTGGGAACAATGGTGGCGGTTGAATTCCCCAGAGGCAGGTGTGATGTGGACGACGGTGGAGATCTTGTGCTTAAGGGTTTGTTTCTATAACATCCTTTAATAGTTTTCTTAAGAAGAAATAGAATATAATTATTACGTGGATAGGAAGAGGTAATGGTAATGGTGCTCTTTTTCCTTATTTACCTAATGATTTCTCCCCCTATTAAGACACCACCACAGCCAAAAAGAAATTTGCTACACCTAAACCAGTTCCCAGTCACTCTGGAAACATAGGCATTACGACATCCATGACCCAGTCAATGAAATTTAAAGCTGCTGAATCATATAATTCAAGGAAATTATATGAAAGGAAATCTTCAGGGGGCAATTGAACACCATATCTAATTGCATACCAAATATAATCTGAAATCCATGATCCACTACCATGTGATACTTTAACTTTGTAATCTAACCACCTAACTAATAGGAATTCTATTACAATATATCCACAAAATCTCCTAACTCCAGAAAACACCTCGATCATTTTGTTTTACATACTTAAATGCAAATTCTTCAGTCGATACAGAGATGCGCTTGAAGTGGGAGACTGCTGTCCCTGTTATCTTTTTGCTATCTATTAGAAGATGCACATCTCAAGTCTACAGCAAAACAAAGATGTACAAAAATATCACAGAACACCACACATTCGGCTTATTTGTGTACATACTTAGACGCACATCTTTTCTTCAACTGTAATACTTGGACACTTAATAAAAACTAAAACTTAACCCCGTTCTTAAAGGATAGTACTGACAAGGGAAACTATGACATGATACTAAACAAGAATCATTCTTGTACAAAAATTGATGACCCTTCCCCTTTCAACCAAGTTGTCCCATAACAAAATCCTCTAATGAGCATATTCCAAACAAAAATTACCACCATTTAGTGGAATTCTACAATGTGTCAATCCTGAATTTCTTTTAAAGAAAAGAGTTCTTCATTCAAACCCAAAAGAGAGGAAGATATGTATTTGTAGCCTACTCTACAAAGAAGACGCCTAGTGGTGAACACAAAAATGGTAATCTTTATTGCAGACTGGTTGGAAAACAAGTTGTGATTTGGGAGCAATGAGGAAGAGGCAGATTTACTTGAGATAGGTCTAAGTTCTTAGCTTCACTCTGGGAAACTTCAGCACATAATGCAGTGACCTACTAGTTGTTTTTCAAAGAAATAGCCTACAATGGTGTATTAAATAGCCTCAATAGTCGATAAAAAAAAAGTTCCCAGACAACATATTAGAATTCTTTTCCAACCAAGTTTTCCACAAGCTCAAGTTTCCTGCCTAGAATAGCACCTTGACCATTAGCACATAAATAAAAGCAATTAAGATTCAAGATTGTGAAACCTCATTCAAGTCACAGGGAGCTAACAGCAGAGCGGACACATTCCATGAACTGCTTTCTGTGACCAGGATAAACTGGGCGGCTTTGATATTTTTCCCGTTTTAATTCAGGTGCTGTAATTCTGTTTCCAATTTTGCTTAGGTTTTATTTTCCTAGCAAGAATAAGTTAACACGTAAAGCCAAATCGATGCTTAAATTTGGTTCTTAGCTAGCATAGCTAGACATCGAACTTTGGGTTCTTACTGTCAGCTTAACATGTTTTTAATGTCTAGGAGAACTTCATAAACTCTACCCAAATTAAATTTAGTCCAAATACGATAACCTGCAACTTCTGCCTATATTCAATAACTTATAATAATCTCAGCACTCAATGCAACATTTCCTCTTTTTTCTTATAGATGCATAATCGAATTTAAAAAAGAAAAGAGGACTATTAAATTGAGAAAGAAAAGAACCCCAAATAAGTTTTTATAGAAAAAACAGTAATGCTTTCTGACTATGAAAATTAGGCATGGCTCCGTGGCAGCGTTACCACAAGCACCAGATTCAAGGTGGATGGTATAATGTATTATGCAATAACACCAAAATTCATCACGTGTTATAAATACGACACAAGTTCTCATTTATTTCCTGCAGATGGTTAGATGCACATCTTTCTTTCATCGTAGCACTCAGATTCGTTACATTTAAGGAAAAACTACTAACACAGAAACCATGATAAAATATGGAAAATTGGAAATGTAGACAGTAGAGTAGATAATAACATTCAATGACAAATCTATTGAGAACTTTGTGTTTTGAATCAAAATAAAGACAAGTTTTTTAACCCTAATCGTTGTAAACCTAGCCAACCTTAACACCATATTTGCACAATTCACCAATTCCTAACATGGATTGATGAGAAATCGATAAAACCCGAAATCTATTCAACAAGAAATAAAGATTACTCCTTTAATCTCTATGTGTACTGTATTTGATATGAAAACTAAACCCAACAAGTGCTCTGGGATCAAAACCCGAGAGATCCCTATTCGCAATTTCAAGAATAAATGACATTACTGGATTGTAAATAATGGAATAACGAAATAGTACAAAAGGGAAGAAGAGTCTGAACTCTGAAGAATACCATGAATGCCCAACACATGCAAGAAGACGACTCTGCCGTTTCTTCAAGAGTTGCAATCAGAAACAGGACAGTTTCAGAGGCGACCACATTGGCAAACAAAACAAAACAAAAACACTCTGGGAGATGGGTTTTATGGCTTTAAAGCCTTTTTCTTCTTTCTTCTTTTTTTTCCTTCTAATTTATTATTTTCTTATACAATCAAAACTGATTCAATAAAAAAAATTCTCTTCAATTTTTTTCCTATTTATTTGGTAGATGGGAATAGCGAGAGGTATTTTCTAAAGGAATCAAATCTTGCATAACTTGTTTTTCTTTATAAGATTTGAAGAATTCAATCGACGATACATCAATCACTTCACAAAAAATGACCAAATTAAATCACATTAATCAAAGTATTACCTTGATACTACGTCCAACGTGATTGATACTTGAAGATTACTTATGTGAGATATTAACGAGCTGCCATGTCTTCTAAAAAAAACAAAAAAAACAAAAAAACAAAAAAAAATGATCTGTCATAGTAAACTTCATCATTAATTTGTTTATCAATGAATGTGTAATAGATTCTCAAAATTCCAAAAATACCTTGTTATGTTTCACCCTACTTACATGAACAATTCATAATTCCTGATTTGTGAAATTTTGCATTTGATGCATCATGGTTGATGTGTATCATGCTTCTATTGTTGACGTCAGTCAATATCATTAGTCAATACTAGTTTAATGTTATAGATTAATGTTGTTGGCGGGTAATATATATATTTGGCTGCAAATCTTGATTGGCCTTTACAACAATTTAATGTCAAAATGTCTTCTTACATGGTAATTTGAATGAATAAGGGTGCATGGACTTGCCTCAAGAGCCACGGTGGTGTGTGGTCGGAAGTCTGTGTGTGGTCCAAAGAAGTCCATGTATGGTCTCAAACAGTCCCTAAGAACTTGGATTTGTCGATTTACCGCTTTCATGAGATGGATTGGATAGCAACTCAAATAATACTCTCTTCCTTAAACATTTGAAAGGTAGAGTCACAGCTCTAGTTATCTATGTGGATGTCATGTGATAATCTTGGAGATATGAGGAAGCAACGCAAAGAGTTGTCTACAAAATTTGAGATGAAAGAGTTGGGAAGTTTGATATATTTTTTGGTGATTGAAGTCACTTGAGGAAAAGATTGTATTATAATTGGGGTATAATAGGATTTTAATTCTTTACAAAAAGATGAAGTGTGTATCTAGCTAACAAATAAAGATGTTTAAATAAAATTACTCTTTATAAAAGACTCATCCAAACACATGGTTATAAAAAGAAAGTACTAAAAACAAAACTTAACTTACTAAAACATAAAATCAAGAGTGTGGAATGTAATATGGAGAGTGCAGATTTCAATTCTCAATCTCGTTAAGGTTAAGTAAATTCTCTCAAGCGTATATGTACGTAGTAGACTTTTTTCTTTTTTTTTTAGGATGGTTACATCATTTAATTATCAAAAATAGGGGTTGTCTATGGTATTGCAATGTATCATATACTCATTCTACAACTATTTGAACCAAAATTACGTGTTATTTGAACCAAAATTACAAGTTAATTGAACCAAAATTTCTACAAAATTACTACATTTATTTTACGCATTTACATATTTTTATTAAACACATTTACATATAATTTAACCAAGTTATTATATGGATAACACATTGTTCAAATACTTGTATAAAAGTTATAGGTTGAGTAATTACTTCTAATAAAGCAAAATTTACATAAGTTATTACTCTATGACAACAAATTTGTTGTCATATTTGTAACTGTGTAGGTATCATAGACAGGTGTAGATTACTTAGAAAATCCTGATAAAAAATAGAGAGAATCGAAGAAACTCTAATTTGAGTCGACATATAGAGTGATGATATAATCAACATAAGACATTAAGAGAAGAAGGTGATGATATCGATGATATTGATGATGACGACTGATGGCTATACTTCAAACTCCAAAGCCCTTTGCATCAGCTTTAGGGTTCAGCTTTACTCAACTATCATAGCAGTACTCGTGTAGACGTGTACAAGTTACGTGCTAATCACGGTGCAACTTCAACAGCTGAGTTATTCTTATCATTTTAAAGAAACGTCAAAATCCTAATTTGGCAACATCAATCTTTGTATATAGACTGACCTAGGAGGCTGCCGATTGACTAAACTAGCAACACCAGTACGTGTTAGTGTTAAGTTGAATCTTCGGAAGCTCAATGGTGAGCACATTATTGACATCACATTAGCTCTGTGCTTGATCTCAATCTTAAAGACATCCTATATATATATATATATATATATATATATATATATATAAAATTCCCTTCCAGAGCGGTGTCTTGCTTTGAAATTAAAGTGTGGACCTCCTTATTTCGCTCACTCTCAAGATGCATTTCCACATCTTAACCGTATAATGTCTAGAACATAGTGTATAGACCACTCCTGCATAGTTTCATCTAATTTGGAGATCATTTGGGTACCGAATTAGATTAAATAAATAAAAAGAACAAAAGCTGTCCAAACATAACTGTTCGTGTAAATCACGATTACGGAAGCTCAAATGATCTTCAAATTGGATGAAACTTTGCATAAATGATCTACACACTATGTTCTAGACATTGTACGGTTAAGATGTGGAAATGTGACCTGAAAGTGAGCGAAATAAGGAGGTCCACACTTTAATTTCAAAGCGGGACACCGCTCTGGAAGGGAACTATATATATATATATACACACACGGATCCATGACATACAAGATTATAATTAAAATTATAACAAGAATATCACAGAATATCATCCATTAGATCTAATAACAATTAACAGTTGAGATTAGTCATAAAAACTAAATCTTTTTTATTTTCTTTTCTAAATCAATTAATGAAATATATCCAAATGAAAATTAATGATTACTATTCTTCATTTAGAATATAATTAAGAGGAAATAATTTGTTTCCTATTGGAGCTCATTACTAGAGAGAAAAGAAAACAAATTAAGTCTTTGAAGAAGAAGGGGTAGAAACGAAAAGAAAAAATATTTAGTTTTATGACTAATCTCAACCGTTAATTGTTATTAGATCTAATTGATGGTATTCTGGTTATATATATATATACACACACACACACACATAATCTTTCTCAGGTAAGGATGTCCTTATTTATTCTTATGGTGCGGATTTCCACTTTAGACTCACTTCTCGATCGAATTTTCACATCTCCACCGTCCAGTCTTTAGATACTAATGTATAAATCATCTCTACCAAATTTCAGCCAAATTGGTTATCACTAAGGTACTCAAAACTGAGTTTTTCTGTTATAAACATGAACGGTTCAAGTTCAACAGAATTAGTTCATCCATTGGTTTAATCGAATTTTAGTGCCTTAATGATAACCAAATTGATTGAAATTTTGCAGAGATGATCTATACACTAGTATCTAAAGACTAGACGGTGGAGATGTGAAAATTCGATTGAAAAGTGAGTCTAAAATGGAAATCCGCACCGTAAGAATAAATAATGACATCCTTAGCCAAGAAAGGTTTTGTGTGTGTGTGTGTGTATATATATATATACATACAGGCCATTCCAATGAGGGATCCCTATTTTTGTCACTTTTAGGGATAGACCCACACCATTATATCTGTTTTTTAATGGGTTTGGATGACTAAGACTAAAACAAAAAACTTAACACTTATGTCAAACCTACACCATTCAAGATCATTACAAATAAATCAAACATTTGAATGACTTAACGATCATCAAATTTTCTGAAAATTTGCATAAGTGATCTACTCATATACATCTACAAACTGAACGGTGGAGATGTGATCTAGTGATCGAGAAGTTTGTCAAATACCTTATCCCTAGAAATGAACAGAAAAAGGGATCATTCATTGGAAGGGCCATGTGTGTATATATATATAGCGGGACACCGCGTTGAAATTAAAGTGTGGTGCTCCTTATTTCGCTCATTTTTATGTCACAGTTTCACATCTCTATTGTTCAATGTCTAGAACATAGTGTGTAGATCATTCCTGCAAAGTTTCATTCAATTTAGAAATAATTTGGGTATCGAATTAGTAACATAGTGTGTCTAGAACATAGTGTGTAGATCATTTTTACTTTCATCCAATTTAGAGATCATTTGGGTACCACCCTGCACAAATAAATGCGAATTGTATGTCGAAATCGCATACGGCCATCACATTTTGGGTGAGTATCAATTTCCTACCAATATACGGCACTTGATCACATGGAGAAATAGAAGCTTGGACATGAACACCATCTATTTTGCCAACACAATCCTACAAATTAATTTGCAGCAAGTTTTCTTTAATATATAAACAGTAATTATGTTGGATGACAAAACAAGCAATGGATATAACAATGCACATACCTTAAAATGAGGCATTTACCTTGAGTCGCTTTCAATTTATTTTGAGGGCTTCTGAATTTTGGATTCAATGGTTGTATTAGCACTGTCGCCATTTTATAGAGAATGTCTAGCATTTTATCAAAATACCTGCTTACTGTCTCACCCGAATGTTGTAAACGTTCTTGTGTATTCCTATTGATCTTACCCCTTCCCAAAATATAGAGACAGTTAAAAACATAGCCAAAACTTCAACAGTGCATATTTCATGAATATCTTTCAGTAGCATATAGAAACAACTCTTGTCCATCCTAACTGCATTATAACATCTAGTGTCATTACCTCTTAACACTTCCATCAACCAAATGTAACCTGTTTGAGAGCTTGTCATGCATGGTGTTTTCATAATATACTTTTCAAGATACACTTGAATAAAACGACCGGCTACATATAATTTGATCTAACTCCTCTTCATCTTCGGAATTATCGATACTTTACAAAACAAATCTGCAATAACACTGACAAGAACAAACAACAACTAATTAAAGGCTGCAACAACATTAACAAGACCAATAACCAAGTTCATGAAAATAGATAATCAAGCAAGCCTTAGGGTAGAATCTAACTATGTCAATAATAATATGAATATCAAGTAAAAAACAATATTATTAACGATGAAACAACAAAAAACATATTATATAAACAATTCATAAGTACAAGAAACCAAGTAGGGCCTTGTTTGCTCATGCGTTTTTTTTATAAAAAAAATAAAAATTGATGGATATATTCCAAAGATAGGAAATGTCATACGACCAACTATTGCTAGGTCATGCAGGAGGAAGCTCCAAAACAAGCCGAGAGCAAGCTCATTATTCGAACTATAACTAGAAAATTAAAAGAAAATCCAAATAAACTACGTCCAAAAAGGTGAACAACTACAATAGAAAGCGAATTAACCTGCACAAGCTAAGAGAGAGCCAAATACATGAACATGAGGCCTAAGACCCAATGGTGTACCTTTCCGTCAATGTATAGGTGATACCGGATTAAACTTGCATAGGGATCTAATCTGAAAGGATCATGTATAAGTCGGCCTACATCAAACCTAGAATAAGTCTGATCCAAACAAGCCCACATGCAAGAGAATGGTAAGTGGGCACTGCAGACCCGAATTTACCAGAGTCCGATGCTAGGGTCGACGGAGCCGCCACCTCCGTCAGTCCGATGGTTTCCCATGTCAAGAGGTCATGACTCCTCCGCCTCGTCGGCCTTGTTGTGCCACTGTCCGACGAAGTTTCCGTCCTTCCTTAAACCTGAGACTCGATGTCGCTGCTTAGAGTTTTGACCTAGTCACTTAGCCTTTTCGCCACCGATTGTTGTTAATGTTTATGTGCAACTGCTGCAAACTACGAAACGTCTACCTGATCTAATCACCGCTGCACCACGACAAAGCTAAACAACCAAGGTCTGGTCAAGCGACGATTTCTTCAATGTGAACCTTGACTTCACAAACCAAACCAATCATCTCTAATATGTCCTCCTATTCACTACCGGTAAAGAATGACACCGGAGGTGTCCTAGAGCAGTCGGAATCCGCGGATTGCCGCCGCAGTGCTTGCAAAACCTAAGAGAGGTTTTGGTCTAAAAAAAGGAGAAGCAAACATAGACTAAATTTGATATGTCATGTGTTAATGAAAGAATTAAAATTGAGAAAGTGAAGAGTCGGCCTCTCTCTGCTAGGGTTTTTCGCTAGGGTGAGAAAGTGATCTAGATTGGCGGCAGTGGTGGCGACGACTCTCTCTACGGTCCTGCTAGTGGGAGACGAGCAGTCATAATCGTGCGACACGGCGTGGGCAAGCTTTTGTGCGCAGCGACATAGGGGTAAGTTCTAGACCGTGTGTTTTCTTGGGGTCGACAGCGGCTTCGTGCGGCCGGAGGCTTGGCTAGTGCGGCGTCAGAGACGTGTGTCAGGTCGATGCTGCTAGTTGGCGATGATCCGTTCTCGATATTAGGACAGGGATATTAGAAGTGGTCTGTGAGATCTAATCTCAATTCGGATATGTACGAGGTAGCGGTTATTTGTCGTGGTGCAGTTGGAGGGGTCGAGCAGAGCTTGTGAGTGATCTAGTTTCAGGTTTCTGATCAGCTTCAAATCTTGCCGCTTTTGTCAGACCTTTGAGGTGTCGGGGTCTGGTTTAGGACTATTTAGGTTTTAATCGGCGTTTGAGGATGGTGATGTTGTTATGGGGGCAGGGTCGGCCACTGGAGACGATGGCGGCGGCTGACAGTTGAAGAGGTGGGTGCCCTTAGCATATGGGTCTGGGCTCTTTTTAGACATGGGCTCATGCCTTTAGTTTTCTGTTTGTTATTTCCAAAATAAATGCCTATAATCTATGTTTCTCATAGAATATAGGTTTTGTTATTTCCTTTTTCTTTAGATTAATGGAAAAATTATCCAAACAGTGTCCGACCTTTTAGAGAAGCAAAATTTTGGTATCTCAACCTTGAAAAACTTCAGAATGATATCTCACGTTCTTAACCCGACAGAAGATTTGTATCTGGAGTCATTTACCCCGTTAAAAAACTGAAAATTGAAGGCTATTTTTGTCTTTTCATACTTAAACGTTTTTTCTTCTATTTTTCTAGTTTCCAAAAGCTTTCAATGAAAAATTAACAGCAACCTAACATTAATTAAGGATTTTAAGCTCTTCCAATGAAAATAGTGTGTTAAAAACATAAAATAAAAAAGGTAGGAGAAACAGAGTACTCCCTCTCTATGCTCTTCTCTTCACATCTCTCTCTTTATTTTTCTCATATTCATCTCTCTATTTTTCTCATATTCATATGGAATATAGACCATGGCTGTGTACAACACCAACGATTTCAAAAACTCACCAAGAATCTTGACTTCTAAATCAATTATGCTTTATATCTTCTATATATATGGTAAGGGATGAGAATCTTGGCATACTTCAATTTATGCTATAAGTCCTTAGCCATATAAATCTGAAAAGCTGCATATTTCAGTTACCGGATCTTTTTGCCTCTCATGCCCATGCTTATCATGGTTGAATTTTGCTACTAAGACGGAAAAACTTAATCTTGACTTCGTCCAAATGAACCAAATTTCAACATGAACCTATATATACATACCCAAATTTCAACCGAAACCCAGATTCCGGCAAGAACTTGAATTCTATTCAAATATATTAGAAAAATCAAGCCAAAGCAACCAAACGACATAAAAATATAACAACCCGTTTCTAAAACAATAGCAAGGAAGATAACCTGGATGAATATTCAATTCCTTTCGATGCCGAAATTGGATTTGAGCAACAACCAAAATCTCCAACATAAGAAGCAAAACCAGACCCATCCAAAAAGAGATCAGAAATTCCGACTCTAATCGAATTGAACAAAAAGCAAACAAGTCATTCGTAATTTTCTTTTCTGGTGGCTATTCCTTTGAGAATTTGAGTTGGAGAGAGAAGTCTTGCGTTCTCTGATTTCTCTCTGTTTTGCTTTTTGGTATTCTCTGGGTTTAGATGCAATCAGTAATAAGAAAGTGTTTACTTTTTCAAAACTAAAAACTAGCTTTAAAATTAATAGTGTTTTTTTGTTCTAAATATATAAAAGAAAGATTATCATAAACAAAAAAACAAAGGTTAAACTAGTCATTTTACGACAAAAATATGGATGCTGTCAGTAACTTTAACGGAATCAACGGCTCCAGACACACATCTTCGGTCGGGTTAAGAACGTGAGATACTATTCTGAAGTCTATAGTCCTTTTATAAATATATGTGTGAAAATGAATGAGCAAGATAAGTGTAATGAGGGTGCTACCCTACGTGAATCACTTGATCTTATTTGCCTTATGTACGCAAGGCAGTAGATCGATTCATGATGTATCCTTTATTTTTAATAAATGGAATATCTATTCAGAAAGTTAATTCATTTGCGCATGCGTTTAAATATGACCTTTTTGGATATAACTCTAGCCTTTTTTTGGTATAAAAGTTCAACAAGTAAGGCCTCGCTTGTGCATGTATT
This sequence comes from Fragaria vesca subsp. vesca, assembly GCF_000184155.1. Lineage (NCBI taxonomy): Eukaryota > Viridiplantae > Streptophyta > Magnoliopsida > Rosales > Rosaceae > Fragaria > Fragaria vesca. The sequence goes on from NC_020495.1 coordinate 17,896,499, forward strand.
TAAGTTGTTGTTTTTTTCGCTACTTTTTTATATATAATTTCTATTAAATAACTCATAAACGCTTACATATGTCAATAAGGTTTGAACTTATGACCTCAATATTATTGGTTAGGCTACCTTACCAATTAGGTCACAACTTATCGTTTGGTGGCTATTAAGGAAAATGATCGAGACACCAAATTTTTATACAAAATTCAGATACCAACTAACGTGGCGGAGATGACATATCATCTATTAATTTGAAACATTTTGATGACATAAAGATAGTATTTTCGGTATAAAAGTTGATGCATGATGGTATTGTTCCGAAACCCACATCCCCCCTTGGTATTACAATTCCGGATTATTACCTTGTTAGGAGGTGAGACTCACACTCATTCCAATTTCATTATTTTTAAGTAAAAGCAAGAATTCTCCTCTACCAAAATCATTCCCTCACTTCTCAGTTTCATTTTATACATGTTAGTAAACATGCCCTTAGTCTGCTGTTATTTACTTCCATGACCACTACTATTCATTTTTTTCTTCTATTTATACAATGCATTCGAGTGACAAAAGCACACATAATCAAAATCGATTGTCCCTCAACAATAATATCTTTTTATCTATTTATGCAAAATCTATTGAAGGCAAAATCTGGAAGTTGGTCTGATCATGGTTCTTCATCAAAGATCAAGTTGGGTACCAAGGGTGATAACAGTGTGATCAATTCTCTAGGTAGATCTATCGAAAGACTTCCTGGTGATGCACAACGACGGTTTGACGATGACCTCTAAGATCGTTTGATGGTTAGATCAATTCTCTTGGTTACCGATCGTTTGAGAAGAAGTGAAGACATTTTCCAGTTTTTCCATTTTGGTTATAAGTATGTGCTGACTTTAACGACGGCTACATGCAACACATATGCGCGCTTCTGTTTCTTGGCCTTCAATTATGGTTTTTTATTGTCTTTATTAACTATCCCATACTTATATGTTGTAATTTATGTTGCACGAACACTCCACACCCATGGAGACACTCCGACACGCCGACACGGCAAATACGTGTCCGAAAAAGTTGACTTTTCAGACACGTTGACCGGCCCCGACACGGCATTGCGACACACCACGTCAGCATTTCAGACTTAAAAAAGGTAAATTTTCTATTTATTTTATATTAGATCAATTATGGAATAACAAGTTTGGATGGATTATGGATATGATAATTATATTAGTTCATATTCTTGTTTATTAGGTGCTACTGTGCTAGAGAGCTAGTTGATGATGAGTTGGAGTTTTGAAGATGAGAGGTAAATTTTCTATTCATTTTATATTAGATCAATTATGGAATAACAAGTTTGGATGGATTATGGATATGATAATTATATTAGTTCATCTTCTTATCTATTTAGGTGCTACTATGCTAGAGATTGCCTATTTGAAAACAAGCCACTGCTCAAGTTTGTTTTTCTTTAATGTTATGTTTTTGGTGCTAGAGGTCTGCTGCTTTTAATGTTACTAGAACAGGAAACGAAACCCTAACACTAATTTGGCTTCAAAGAAATGAAAGAAAAAGTCGTTCCTCAGATTTTGCTTGGCTTCTTTCTTTCTCTTCTTTCACGTACATAATCGCCTCTGTGAAACGTGGGGATTTAGTTTCCGTGTGTTTTCTCTAAATGCAATCCCACGGTGAAGGAGGGGCTTGTTTGTGTTTTCTTGTTTTGAGTGGACGGTGGAGATGAGGGTTTGGGGCGTCACGCGGATCGTGGGGGACTAATACTCGTTCTCTATTGGTGGGGAAACAGCGTTTTGATCAGGTTAGCTTCATGACGTGGATCGTGGGGGACTAATACCATTTTAAGTGGGATTAGTGGGTTACACGCTCTAATTTTTGGTTGAATAGACCATTTTGTAACTTTCTTTGGTTCAAAATTGTCAATTTCGTTATATTTCAACACTTTCCGTCACCCTGTTTAAAAGTGTCCATCTCTTACATAACATTACATCCTAAGTTTGAATGCTGGCTTGGTTTAGTATTACTTTTTTTTGTTTTTGAGAAGATGTTTTAGTATTACTCATTGTATCATATGTATATAAAGAGAAACTTTATTCACACATACCAGTTTTATAAATACACATCCCTATTTTTGAAACTTTTTT